>NW_027528977.1:7390232-7645225 GCF_008692635.1 Crocuta crocuta | reverse complement strand
GCAATCCCAATCAAAATTGCACCAGCATTCTTCTCAAAACTAGAACAAACTATCCTCAAATTTGTATGGAACCACAAAAGACCCCGAATAGCCAACATAATATTGAAGAAGAAACCCAAAACAGGAGTCATCACAATTCAAGACTTCAGCCTCTACTACAACGCTGACATCATCAAGACAGTATGGTACTGGCACAAAAACAGACACATACATAGACCANAACTATTGGGACCTTATCAAGATAAAAAGCTCTGCAAGGCAAGGGAAACAATAATCAAAACTAATAAGCAACCGACAGAATGGAAAAAGAGAGTTGCAAATGATATATCAGATAAAGGGCTAATATCCAAAATCTATAAGGAACTCACCAAACTCCACACCCGAAAAACAAACAATCCAGAGAAGAAATGCGCAGAAGACATGAACAGACACTTCTCCAAAGAGGACATCCAGATGGCCAACAGACACATGAAACGATGCTCAGTGTCCCTCATCATCGGGGAAATGCAAATAACTACACTGAGATACCACCTCACGCCAGTCAGAGTGGCTAAAATGAACAAATCAGGAGACTATAGATGCTGGCGTTTGAATTGCCTGCTTTATAACACTTGTTCATGATGCTTTAATTTTCTTTACACCATCCTTTGCCTTAGGAATCAACAATTATTTTACTATTGACTGTGGGCCATCAAGAAAGTGGGCCCTTATACAAGAGTGCTGATGCATAGGGGCATATGTACCCCAATTTCACAGCAGCACTCTCAACAACAGCCAAAACATGGAAAGAGCCTAAGTGTCCATCAACAGAGAAATGGATCAAGAAGATGTGGTTTATCTATATGATGGAACACTACATGACAATGAGAAAGAATGAAATCTGGTCATGTGTAGCAACCTGGATGGAACTTGAGGGTGTTATGCTGAGCTAAACAAGTCAGGCAGAGAAGGACAGCTACCATATGTTTGCACGTATAGGAGGATTAGGAGGAACTTAACGGAGGACCATGGGGGAGAAGAAGGGGAAAAACAGTGGGGGAGAGGGAGAGAGGCAAACCGTGATAGACTCTTGAATACTGAGAACAAATTGAGGGCTGATAGGGGTGGGGGAGAGGGGAAGGGGGGTGATGGGCACGGAGGAGGGCACTTGTGGGGATGAGCACTGGGTGTTATATGGAAACCAACTTGACAATAAACTATTTGTAAAAACAAAAAAAAATTTTAAGTTTATTTATTTCAAGAGACACAAAGACAGTGCAAGTGGGGGAGGGGCAGAGAGAGAAGGAGACAGAATTCCAAGTATGCTCTGCACTGTCAGTGTGGAGGGGGCTGAGGTGGGGCTTGAACCAAGGAAACCATGAGATCATGTCCTGACAGGAAACCAAGAATCGGATGCTTAACTGACCGAGCCACTGGAACACCCCAGAGGGAGTAGAAATCTTAATGATTTAAGGTTTGAAAAACATTCCATTGTTGATGTTGCTCCAGGGCAGTATTGTTCCTCTGGATTTGTCTCCCTTGCAGAGGAGACATCTTAACAGGAGTTAACCCCAAAGCTTCACTTTCCCAAAGAGATCAAATGCTTCCAGAAATCAGAAGCTAAAGTGTATCAGCTCAGTTCTTCTCCACATCTTTTTTTTAGAGTGATGTGCACATCTTCCATGTACTCCCATTAGCTTGTCCTTAAGTCTTTTCTAGGTCAAGTGGCTCAGGGTTTAAAGGTCCCATGCACGAGTAATTGGGTAGACATGCACAACATTCCATGATAATGTCCTAGCACTGCTCCCTCTCTGATACCTTCTGGGACTGTCAGCTTCAGAGAAGGCAGTGGAAAGGGGCCCATGATCCATGCACTGGGCTGGTATCTGATTTTGTGCTGCCTGGCGTGTCTGCTCCTATCTCTGAATGTTTGACCATTATTCGACTCTATGATGTATCCCAGCTGTCTACAGCCACAGATGCCCTCACCTAGTCAGGTGTTCAGTGCAGTCAGCAGGTGATGAATGCTGTGGTGCATGGGTACTTCACCCTTGCTGTAGAGACTACGCTCTCATGGGGTACTTAAGCAAGCATGGAAAGAATAGGACAGGGGAGAAAGAGCTCTGAGACAGATAAACTTACACTAAATATTTACCCTAAAGAAACTTCTAAACGAAAAGAGACTCTTAAGTGAGAAAAAATAAGATATATTGGACTGGAAATTTTAAGTACCTTTACCCCAGGTATCCAGGGGCACCAGTCTCAGGAAGAATTTTAATTGTCATAGAAAATAGAGGGTACTTCAATTTTTTTTCGCAGATTTACTACTATAAATGTAGTAGGTAAATTCTGACATTCTTCCACATTTCCCTTTATAAAAATGTCACAGTTTAAAGGATGAGGATGGTAATCTTGGATCTGCTTTATCCGTGAAAAAAAGCATTCAGAGTTTATAGAAGTTTATTATGTATGCCCCACAGGGTTGTATGTATGCAACACAGGGTTGATCACAATACCCAGATGTGTCCTGATGTTATTATGTGTTGATCACAACACCCAAATGTGTCCTGATGTTATTATGGAAAAATAGTTCTACACTATTCTTATCCTTAAATCTCAGAAAAAAAAATCCTCCCAGTGACAGCTTGGTATGTTGTGGCTGGGGCAAGGCAAGGCACTGTAGATATAACAAACTATTTGATACCTTTTTCAGATTTCTGGGGTAGAGTTAAATATGAATTTATCTTTGCAGCAGAGAAGAAACTGGAGTTCCCTACACACAGCCACACCCCAGGTCACTGTATCCCATCTACCATTAAGACAAAGAGCAAAGAGATTCACACCAAGCAAAGTATGCAGTTTGCATACTACACACTCCATTCCCCATTGATTCTTCTTTCATTTGTTACTGGATATTGTGTGCTGAGACTCATCAAACTAAGCTTTTAACAGCATTTGGAAAATAAATATGTTGTTTGTGTTCTCTGTACAGAGAGAGTATTATTTACCTTTGTTTCACAATATGACTTAGAAATGCACTCAGTTTCTCATGGAGTGCTTGGGTGGCTCAGTCGGTTAAGCGTCTGACTTTGGCTCAGGTCATGATCTCGAGGTTTGTGAGTTCAAGCCCTGAATCTGGCTCTGTGCTGACAGCTCAGAACCTAGAGCCTTCTTCATATTCTGTGTCTCCCTCTCTCTGCCCCTCCCCTGCTCGTGTTCTGTCTCTCAACAATAAATGTTAAAAAAAAAAAAAAAGAAGAAGAAGAAAAAAAGAAATGCACTCAGTTTCTCTGTGTCTGTGTCAGGAAAAGCTTTTTCATCCTTTATCAGCTTAGTAATATCTAGTTTCAGTCTCAGATCTGGACCATGATCACTCCTACCTTTTTTGTCTTTTTTCTATCAAGACCTAGCTGGTATAAATAGAAAAGACTCAGATTTGGGACTCAAAAGCCCTGGGTTCAAATTCTATATGCTATTGTATACTTTGGACATATCTCTTTTCTAAAACTCCCAAAAGATACTCCCATGGGGTGCTTTGTGGTAACAAGTGAAAGGGCCACATATATTTAATAGTTAAATGTTCTTATTGGCATTGTGCTCCTTTACTGTTAAAACTGCTGAAGTGACATATGCTGATTTAAGAATGCTTACTTTAAAAAAGTAGTTGAAAGCTAATTCAATACTGAAAATTATTTGAATCCCTCTAACTAATATCCTCTGTGCATAGTCATTTATTTCCTCTTTTTTAACAGATTAATGGTTTTGGAGTCTATGACTTGGTTTTGTTGTGTTTTTTTTGCTGTCTTTCTCCCCTCTCTTCTATTGTCTAGTTGGCTTTGACCATCAGTCAATGTGCTCCCATAAATATATGTTGGGAACCATTCTGAGCCCACTAGTCGAGAAAGCTCCTTGTGAGGTTAAGGCAAGTTTGCAAGGCTCTTGCCGTCAGATGATCAACGATATCCAACCCCACTCAATTATTTTTGCTTGACCAAGACCTCCAAGTACCTTGTTGATTGTTAGTGGAAGTGACTTGCTCCCTTATTCTGGCCCTGGTATGATGACAGCACCTTGTGAAGGAACTTATTGTGGGAACTACTTATTTTATGATTATAGGAACAGACATCATGTCTCTAGCAGGTCCTGTTTTCCTTGATACTTCCCTTGAGTTATGAACAGGCTAATGACCCTTACTCATAAAAGACTGACCTTTACGTGTACAATTCTGTTTCTACCGTTGTGTTAGTCTAAGAGGGTCATACAGCTCAACATGTAAATCNTGCCGTCAGATGATCAACGATATCCAACCCCACTCAATTATTTTTGCTTGACCAAGACCTCCAAGTACCTTGTTGATTGTTAGTGGAAGTGACTTGCTCCCTTATTCTGGCCCTGGTATGATGACAGCACCTTGTGAAGGAACTTATTGTGGGAACTACTTATTTTATGATTATAGGAACAGACATCATGTCTCTAGCAGGTCCTGTTTTCCTTGATACTTCCCTTGAGTTATGAACAGGCTAATGACCCTTACTCATAAAAGACTGACCTTTACGTGTACAATTCTGTTTCTACCGTTGTGTTAGTCTAAGAGGGTCATACAGCTCAACATGTAAATCAACTAACCAAAAGTGTTTCTCATGCCCTAGCTATTCAAGAAATCAGAGACAAAAAACTAGACACAAAGGTAAATGCACTTGAAGAGGCTTTTCTGTGTATTGGAAATGAGCTAAACTCTTTAAAGGTACAGTTGGCTCTCCAGTGCCATACGGAATATAACTGGACAATTAAGTCTTGCCCAGAGACAAAGAGCCTAACTTAAAGAGAAGGAACAGATAAGGGTAGAACATAAGTTACTATATATACCTTTGCTAACTGGTGATGTATAGCAGTCCCTTCCCGAAGGCCTACATTCTACAAACACCTTCCCTTCTTACTGGTAGCTGTGATGAGGATGGATAAGAGTATCTACAACTTAACCTATGACTTAATCTTAGCATTATCGAAATGCGTATGTTATCCTGTTTTTCACTAAGAACACCCTGTTATTTTCTTACTCAGCCTCACTATAATTGGGATAGTTCTGCAAGAATACTTCTGTAAAACCTGTTTCTGTACATTTTCCAAAACACCTTATCACAGAGAACCATCCCTTGTAAAAATGCCATGTTAACGTTTGACGTATAAATAAAGGCACGAAAACTGACAGGGAAGAGATGCCTGCCTGGTGATCAGAAAGATTCTTGTGGCTCTCTCACTCTCTCTTGCCGACACCGTCCATTCTTTAGGGACCCCTGGACTAGTGGGAGCGGGCCTCCAGCAAATATAAAAATCAAAATTTATTGAAATGGTTTTCCCTGTTAACATTAATATTATAGCTTCTCCCCTTCTCTGCAAGCTACAAATCCCAAGTTTGTTCTGAGGCTGGTAGACTGTCTTCCAGCCGGCTCTCTGAGCTCTCAGGTTGTGGCCCATTGGGCACTAGTCCCTGCTCTGATCTTCAGATCTTGGCTTCTGTCAACTTCCCTGCTCCCAGCACTTCTCCTTTGGTTACATGGCCTTTCCCATTCAGCTCTCTGAGAAGTTTTTAGTCTCTTTCTTCTACCATGGAATGGCAACATAAGCTCTTCCTGTAAGATTTCCTCTGTTGTGGCTACCTACACATCTCTTTTTTCTGCTTCATAGAGTCCACGTAAAGGAAGAAGATCACTTCAGATCCAGCCGCCCACTACCTACACAAGTACTAGAGGCTTAAATGTGATAGCCTGAGTGAATGGCGTCATGAAAAAATGTGTTTTCTTTCAGGCAACAGCATGCGGGGACACGCCTATATTCTCAGTCTCTTTTTCTCTCTCATCTCCCACCACACTTTGCAGCTCCTTGTCTGAATTATGGTGTTTACTTTTCAAAAGGCAACAAAATACCCTGGTGAGAGATCAATATAATGAGAGAATTGATCAGAAGCTGAATTGTGACAGATTCCCACAGCGTTTCTATCAAAAAAGAAAACAAATCACACTACAACAACTAATTCTCTCCAAGAATGTTCAGATTTCCAAGTGGATCTCTAAATGGGAAAGCATACAAATCAGGCCAAGATTTTAACATTCTACCCCACTACCTCTTTTCTCTTGTAGACATATACCTGCCACAAACTGAATAGAAATATCCCTGTTCCTATTCCAGGAAACCTGGCTTAATAGTTCCTATGAAAATCAGTAGGTTTCAACTGACAGAATGCTTGAAGAAGTTTCACTTCACTTGACACAGGTTGTTATCTGCAAGCTACTTTCCTTAATGTGTTTGGAGACCTCAATTGGGCCCAAAAAGTCTATTTGAGCTGGTGATTTATTATCTTCCTCTCCATCACTGACCAAAGGTGACTGTGACTTCACTTTTAGAGGATATTCATGAGTGGTTAAAACTGGCTATGGCAGCATTTAAGAGATGCCTATCTTTAACTCAGATTGACTCAAACATCTCTCTTGTGTATATCATAGCACATGGAAAATGAATGGCCCATGGTCAGTTTTCTGCATTCCCAAAGGCTAGGTTGAAAGAGACAAAAGCAGGTAATCTTCAGTTTATCAAGTGATATAAATGGTATTAACTCTATTTTAGAATGGAGGAACACAGAAATCTCCTGCAATGAAGATGTCCTGAAGTGTCACTTACCAAAAATTTGGGAGGAGGCCTGTGTGTATTCTACAGTTTAATACAGAGTAACCTTTCAAATTCTCCTACAACATCTTATTTATATACTCCAATGGTTAACTCATAAGAATATAAGGAAAAATGAATAGACATTAAAAACTAACTCACAGAATGATTAGCAAATCAGTGTGTGGTTCTTCAACTAAATGAGAAGAGGGTAACAAGCCTCTTTCATCTTTTTACACTCATGGAAATTTTGTAAAAGATAAAGGCATTCTATAGTAAAATTATTCAAGAAAAACCTTTACAGAAATTTATAGGTAACTTTACATTATCATAACTAAAATATGACAAAACTCAGACCTGTAATAGCTTCTTCATTATAGATCTAGCCACACTGCTCCAATGGTAAGAGCCAGGATACAGCCATAACGTTGAAAGCATTCTAAATCTGGCAATTGTGAGCATCCAAGATGTGTCTAAGTAGGAGGTCTTAGGATCATAAATCTTTATTTAGTGTCATGTTAAATTTGATTGATGATGGTAATAACATATACACCCCCTTTTAGCAGAAATTTTAAAAGCACTCCAAAAACAATATAATTAATCTTATTCATACAGAATTGCACAGTGTGTCTGGTACTGCTTACTGCTCATTACATTAAATGAAAGTAATGAGAACACTAGAATTGCATAGAATGAACTGGTAGTATCATAATACAAAATATCTGTGTGGACTCATAATTAATAATAAGACTAATGTTCCCATTTTTTACAAGCTTCCTGGGTGTTGAGAAATATTTTACACAAATTCTCATTTTAATCTTCACTAGAACACCATGAGCTAGATGTTCTTAAAGCCATTTTACAGATGAAGAAACGGAGATTGAGAGATTTATATCATTTGTTGTAAAGCCACATAAGCAGTAAGTGGCAGAAGGGATCTTGAACTCCATCTGTCTGGCTCCAGAGCCCATAATCACAATCCACAGCTGCAGAGCCATTTGTAAGGAAAATCAGAACACTTATGCGTTCTGAACTGACATGCTGAGATTGGCTCTCAAACTCATAAATTCTGAATTTATAGGCTGATATTAATTCTTAGACTCAGTACTGGGTATTTCAAGAAAGGGCATGGATTTTAACAGTAAGCTGAATGCAATCTCTTCTAAGAGCTCAGCCACACAGCTAGAAATATCACCTGAATCTAGAATTCAAATATTTGTCTCTAAAATTCCAGGGACACTATAAATGATTGGGGAGCATAATTTTCTTAAATCTCAATCAGCTCTTGTTGACTATAAGCCATACTGATAGGGCTGAAGTGTCATTATTTAGATATACCCTGAGGCGTGTACTCCTAAGGAAGAAAGGTAAAGCATGTGACTCCCTCCTGAAATAGTAACTATGTTATCACTATGCCATTCTTCAAAAGTTGTGATTCCATCTAACTCAGCAAAATTCAGTCCAAACTGAAGGTTCCATCTGCTTAATCTATTCAAATTTTAACACTTTCTTGAATCTATTTTTCTCATTTTATGCAGTTTTAAGTTCAGCATATTCAAAAGTCATATTATATCAGTAAAAAGGTTCTATCTTGTAAATCACTGGTTGTCCTAATAGCTGTATCTGTCAGAATCCTTTAATACCCCAAAGTTGTTAATCTGAGGAAGCAGCTTAGAAAATCTTTCTTCTCTACTTCAATTTCTTCTAAATATCCCCCAAAATGAAGATGATGAAGGGCTCATCCATGAAGAAAGAAAAACAGACTTGTTTCCTTCACCCTCGTGTTTTACAAATTTCACAGTAAAAGTTCCACTGATATCTGTAAGTAAATTAGTTCTTATATGCAAGGTGATAAAGTACTTATGGGCATTAAATTATGACACTGATTGTGAACCTGTAACTGTTTCAAAATAAAACATTTACAAAACAGTCCACCTTTTTCTCAAGAGGAAAGTATGGATGCCACTCATAGAGATTTGATGACAACTTCAGTACAAGGACTACTAATGCTAAGTGAAAAACAATTTAACAAATATATGACCACAAAAGACTTTTGATTCATTTCTCTCCCTTCTTTCCTCTTACCGTCCTGAAAGCTTTCTCCTTATTAATCACAGGATGAGATGAATGGATATTGTTTCTGGAAATGTCCAGGTTTTTCAGTAGAGTATAAAGTTGATTCAACTATAATATTCTATTTTCTGGCACTTCAATACATCTAAAATAGAGAGAGTCACTGATGTTCATTACAACATTTAGAAACTGCAGGATTTAAAAATGCTTTTTGAATGGGCAGAAGAAATGCTAAGGTATGAAAAATAGGATCTCAATGTTGAAGTATGTTTTAACCCAAATTTTTGGTTATGGCAATTTTCGTATACACTAAAATGTTGAAATACCAGCATGGATGCTAGTATACTCTCCTAAATTCAATAATTGTTGATTTTTCCATATTTTCTTTCTCTTCCATATGTACACACACATACTCACACATACTCTTTTGTTGTTTAACTATGTGAAAGTAAGTTGCAGACATTGCCTTGGTTGATAGTTTTTTTTAAAAAATTTTTAATGTTTTTATTTATTTTAGAGAGAGACAAAGACAGAGACAGAGCACAACTGGGGCAGAGGAAAAGAGAGAGGGAGACACAGAATCCAAAGCAGGCTCCAGGCCCTGAGGTGTCAACACAGAGCCTGATGTGGGTCTGAACTCACTAACCACGAGATCATGACCTGAGCTGAAGTCAGACGCTCAACCGACTGAGCCACCCAGGTTTCCCAATATGTATTTTAATGTATATTATTTCTATGAAATGTAGTTATCTATATAAAAAGTGCATGGTATTATATCCATATATAAAATATATGGTGATTAAAAATATTTTTATTATAATTATATGTTAATTTCCCATAAGGATATTTTATTTGTTAAAATACCCAATGGCCTAAACACGACAATTCACTTTAGGTTTATTATCAGTATTAAGTCTGTCCTGTACCTGACCACCAAAGAGATTGGATTTCTCCAGAAGGGCTGGTGTTTTAGTCTGTCTTCCTATGGGTAAATTAGAGTTATTGTCTATCACCCAGACATGTAAGTGCCTAATGGATTCTCAGCAATGAACTGGGAGTAAGTCTCTTATTGTCAATGTAAAATAAATCCTCCCCCAAATATTAAGCTATGAGGAAGGTACATAATATTGCCACAAAATAAAATCTGGGTAAACTGTCTTGAAAAAGTATTTAAACAGATCCTAGGAAAGAGGATAACCATCATCAAATAATTAACTGTAAAAAAAAATGGGAAATCGTTTTTGGATTTAAAAATGTTCATATGTGAATTTAGTCACCTATAACCTGGATGAGTTTTCTTAGGTTTAGTAACTTTCTTGAACGTGATATAAGTTTCACTCATCTTCAGATAAAATATTGAATGGTATATTTTAAAATTCACCTTAGAAGTATTCTCTTACAGATCATATAATGGGCAGAATTGTGCCTCCCCCAAAAAAGACATGTTGAAGTCCTAACCACCAGCACTTCTGAACATGACCTGATTTGGAAAGTGGGATGTTGTAGATATAAGTAGTAAATGGGATGAGGTCATAGTGAAGCAGGGCTAGCTTCTAATCCAGTAGGGATGGTGTCTTTGTAAGAGGAAAATTTGAACAGAGACAATGCACAAAGGGAAGATGAGATGGAGACACATAGGGGGAAGATGGCCATGTACCAACGGAGGCAGAGATCAGAGTGGCACATCGCAAGTCAGGTTTCTGTCACCAGAAGCAAGGAGAGAGGCATGGAACAAATTCTCCCTCGGTGCCCTCAGGAAGAGTCAACCCTGCCAAAACCTTGATTTCAGACTTCTCGCCTCAGAACTGTAAGAGAATACATTTCCATTGTTTTCAGCCTCCTAGTTTGTGGTGATTTATTATACCAGATCCAGGAAATTCTTACATATAGCTGATAACAGATGATGGATAAGTAGACACGAAGACAGTCTTTCAGACCTTTTAAGTTTAGGTCCAGTCATAAAATGAGGACCTGCCAAACTTATAAGTGAAGCGGTAGAGTGGTCCCGAAGTTATTAGTTGAACCATACAAAATTACCATTAAATTTTATTTTAATTTTATAGGGGGTAGGGGCAAAGGGTGGGAAGAAAGGGAGAGAGAAAGAGAGAGAGAGAGAGAGAGAGAGAGAGAAAGAATCTTAAACAGAAACCACACTCAGCATTGAACCTGACAAGGGGCTCAATCCTACAATCCTGGGATCATGACCTAAGCTAAAATCAACAATCGGATGCTCAACCAACTGAGCCCCCCAGGTGCCTTAAAATTACCATTTTTGTAGGTAAAGAAAAAATGATTTAATAGAGGCAGTTTCATGTGGCTCAATCTAATAAACAGATTACATACATAATTCAAGTTTTCTAAAGCTCCCTTTTCTTTTCCTTTAATGTTTATTTATTTTTGAGAGAGAAAGTGTGCATGAGTGGTGAAAGGGCAGAGAGAGAGGAAGACACAGAATCTAAAGCAGGCTCCAGGCTCTGACCTGTCAGCACAGAGCTCGATGTGGGGCTAGAATTCACAAACCACGAAATCATGACCAGAGCCAAAGTCAGGTGCTTAGCTGACTGAGCCACTCAGGTCTCCCTAAAGCCCCCTTTTCCCTAAAAGATCTTTAACTGAATTCACTAGGAAAATTCTTTATTTTCCCTGCATTGCTTTTCTTTTCTAAATAGATTCTTAGGCTTCATTAATTTATTTTATTTAGATAAGGAAGTTGTATCTTCATGACCTATACGAAATTAAACACTGGAGGCAATTGCTTTTTGAGATTTTGCCCGCTATTTGTCTCGTTTACACATCTCTGTGCATGGTTTATTCCAGGAGACAATGCTGGAGATTCCATCCAATTCACGTTCAATACTTGGGATTCCCCAGGGGATTTTCTCTCGTTCCATTTGGCACAGCAGTAACTGTGTCTGACAACATCTGCCTTCCAGCATCGCTCTGCAGCTCCATCTGACACTTGGTTCTCGTCCACATTTCTTCCTGCCTGTCTTCTGAGGAAGATGTTTCCACAACAGAGGTGGAGAAGAGAAGACAGCGAGGGCAAACCAGAGCTTTAGTTTCCCAGTGAATGAGTCACAAACTCACCAAATGTCTTTGCCTGTCTCTTGTTCCAATTCATTCAAAGATTTTTTTGACATAAACCAGTATTTTCTAAACCAGCCCTTTGTCCTTTGGAATTCTGAGCACTCACACATCACTTTTGAGTGTTTCTTTTCCTACACATTCAAACACCTAGTCCTTTTCAGAGTTTTGTCAACTATGAAAATAAAATAACTGCTTACAAATTTTACTGACAATTTTTTTAATCAACAGGATAGGATACAACCAAGTCCAAAAACATTTCCTGTGTGACTACCGCTAAAGCATGTCAATTTATTTTCATAGAAAGTAGATATTTAAAAGGAAGTTCATTTCATAAAATTTTAACAATCCTAATTCAAATAAATTTTATGACTATAAGGAATTGACTTAAGAGAAAATTCCAAAACTTAACAATCAAAAGATTCCTTTACATTCTGGAATAACTTAAATCATTGCCTACACCAAATAGGAAATCCAGACTATAGGGTGTATAATAGTAATTGCCATTTAGATTATTAAATTATTCTTCAATGAGACTCTCTGTTATTTTGCTGTGACTATAGGTTCTAACAGATTGTTTCAAAATGTCATTCTACTTCAACTCAATTGAAAAAATCCCATGCCATTATTCACTTCTTCACTATATAAGATTCTAAAATTTCCTGTGCCAGACAATATACATAAACAGCTGGTGATATTAAGCTGCCTTCAGAAAAAAAATCCCTTGGCCTAAAAGAGGAATTACTTGACTACAAAAATTTATGATATTTCTCTCCTCAGCATACTTTACAGCTGGGTTTTCAGAAGTATATATATTTCACGTATGTGTTCACATAGAATTTGAGAAAAGAAGAATGTGTTATAAAAGAGTATGTTGTGTTTTTGTGGTTCTATGAGGGGAAATTCCTTAGGGACAGAGAGTGCCATTAGGGCATTATAGTGACAAATACTCTCTAGGGTGCAGAGACTACCATGAGTTAGTGTTAGATGCTGCCATCTTCATCATGAACTCTTATCTGCTGCATTTCATTCTCACTAGAGATGAATCTAAGTACTTTTGCCCCCTCAGCTCACCTACAAGTATATGGCAAAAAGAAGCAATATGAAAACACAATCCTTCCTTCTTGTTCAAATAGAAACTTCTTAAATGAGCAGGCTCAATCCCCAAAACAATAGCATAAATCTGGTTGCAACTCATCAAAACAAACCCAACATCTGAAAATCAACTTAGAAGCTGACGACTCCTTTCACAAATACATCTATTTGTGTTTCACTTAGGTATTTTTAAACAGCAAGCTTTTCATGATTGGAGATTATATATATACATATATGAATATGTATATATATACACACACACACACATATAATATAGACATAATAAAAATATGGTATACAAAGCAACTTCTACCTCCCAGCTCTAAATCCTTTTTATTACCACACTTCTCCCCACAAGCACATCCAATCTGAGATCCAGGTGCTTTCAAAGAGGCACACAGTTTCCACTGGAAAACAACAGATTTGTCTGCACTCTCATAATCAAGATTCAAATGAGTTAGCTGCACACAGCAATTCTCTGGCCTCTTTGTCCTGTAAATCAGGGTTCCTGAGTTCTCCTGGTCACAGATCCCTTAGAGATGCTGTTATATAATGAAATAAACTTACTGTTTTCTTTAACACTTTGAGAGCATAAGGCTTCTGGGTCCCCTTCTGTTTGCATCTGTACACAATGGATGTAGCACCCCTTGAGGGGGAAAAAGACAAAAAGAAAATGTTATGCTCTGGACATGAAATCAAGGGGAAAGCTTGAAAATAATTATTTCTTGCAATTACCCTCATAACTGACAAGTGTTTTTTAAAAGTTATTCTATAGGACCAGCCAAACTGCTGAGAGTATTTTTTTTTCTCACAACTACAGTTTGCTCAGAAAAATTCTAGGTTTTCTAGTCTGTTCTTTTCCTCTTGGCCCATCCCTATACAAATAACATGCCCAGGGCTGCTCCATTCAGTAGGCTCTGTAATACCTGAGCCTAGGCATACTGAATGCTTTTGCTACCTGAACATATAGCTTTTGTCAGGGTAGAAAAACCTGAACATTGAATCAATACTACCTGAACGTAGGTTTTAGAGAACAGCCATCAAATTCATTCAAAGTCCCTGAACTTTCCTAGACATATGTGTCTGAAGTAAAATTAGCCATTAGGCACCAGGGAAAGGGTTCAGCTTCAGTACCAGGCTATGAGGGTCAGGACGGTGTGCACTACTTGGCAAGGGAACAGAGGATCCTGTGAATTTCCAACAATTCATTTAGTGCCCTGGCATTCTCCCAGGGCCAACATTAGTCTCACAGAGATTCTGGTTCTTTCATCTTGGTGAATACCACTACCACTTATTTATATATGCCCTAACAAAAATAATTATGTGAGATATTCAGGAGCAAATAGTATAGATATTGGCCAAAGACATGTAGAGAAAAAGAAGATCTCTCTATAAAAAACTCAAGAAGTACAGAATGTGTTTTATCTATATAGGGGAATGGCAAGAAAGGACTCAATAACTATCTTCATACATGAAAGATACATATAAACTAAAAAGAGAATATTAAAAAGCAGACAGTGTGATCCTCATGTTCCCTCTCCACACATGAGAGGAAGACAATGAAATAGAGACAAAAGAAGCTCATAGATCAAGCAGGCTGAAGTTACAACCTCAGAAAGAGAACTTCTGATAAATTTTAAAATAAGGTCAGTTGAAGTAAATGTCACGCTTTGAAAATTAGGTTAAAACGGGGCGCCTGGGTGGCTTAGTCGGTTAAGCGTCCGACTTTTGCTTAGGTCATGATCTCACGGTTCATGGGTTCGAGCCCCGCGTCAGGCTCTGTGCTGACTGCCAGCTCCGGGCCTGGAGCCTGTTTCAGAGTCTGTGTCTCCCTCTCTCTCTGACCCTCCCCTGCTCATGCTGTCTCTCTCTCTCGCCTAGAAATAAATAAAACTTTGAAAAAAAAAAAAAAGAAAGAAAATTAGGTTAAAGGGACCTCTTATGACATAGTTAATCCTATGGTTCTGAAATTCTGAGTAAGCACAAAGTATAAAAATCAAACATGTTCCTAACTGCCCATTCACAATCCATTTTTAAGAGCGTCAGGAAAAGTCAGGAACTGGTGGTGTATGTGCTAATAGAGAAGAGAAATTTCAACACATTTTTTAAAACTTTGGTAAGACATAACATATACACAAAGAAATAAAGGGTTTTAGAAACAGAATAAGTAGAAGTAAATATAAAATTCAACTTTATTTTTAATTGCCTAAAAGATAACTATCAGGGGCGCCTGNAGAAATAAATAAAAATATTTAAAAAATAAAAATAAAAAAATAAAAGATAACTATCTAAAGCAAAACTATTGACAGTGAGTTGTGTTTATAGCATACGAAAAGTAAAATGCGATGACAATAGCACATGGAACAGGGGAATAAATTAGGACAATACTGTTGAGTCTTATACTACATTTTAAGTATTATGAAACTATTTAAAGGTAGACTCTAATTAATTAAAAATGTATATTGTATAACCAAGGATAATGAATAAAATAATTTTAAAAATCAGTAAAGAAAAAAGAATCAATAATGAAGCTAAAATGGAATCATCAAAAATGAAATGTGAGAGAGGAAGAAACAAAATAAAAGATTAAAAAATAAAGCAGCTAAAAATATGGTGGATTTTAACCTAATCATATTAGTGATTGAAATAAATATAAACTTTATAAACACATTAATTAAAATCAAAGATCATCAGAGTGGATTGAAAAACCAACATCAAACTATATGCTGTGTACAACAAACTCATTTAACTATAAAGGCATATATATGTTAAAAATAAAATTATAGAAGAGATACTCTGCAAACACTCATCAAAAGAAAGCGGAGATAGCTATACCAATATCATGTCAGCCAGACTTCAGAAGAGTAGGTATGAAGATAGACATAAGTTAATTATGAAGGGGTCAATTTCCCAGCATGACATAATAAACATAAATGTGTACTGTATGCACCTAACAACAGCACTTCAAAGTACATGTGACAAAAACTGATGGAACTGAAAGGAGAAAGAGACAAATCCACAAATACAATTGGAGACTTCAACACAGCATCCAAGCAATTGATATAAAAGGTAGACAAATTAACACTAAGGATAGAAGACATGAACATTATTTTTAAATTATTATTATTAAAATGTTTATTTTGAAAGAAAGACAGAGAGAGTGTGTGTGTGTGTGTGTGTGTGTGTGTGTGTGTGCCGGGGAGGAACAGAGAGAGAGGGAGACAAGAGAATCCCAAGCAGGCTCCATGCTTCAGGGTGAGATCTCATGAATCAGTGAGATCATGACCTGAGCCAAAATCAAGAGTCGGACATTTAACCAACTAAGCCACCCAGGAGCACCAAGGCATGAAAATTATTAACTAACCTAAACTGTCATTAAGAGAAAACTATACAAAAACAGCAGAATACACATTTTCTTCAAAGTTAGAAGAAGATTCACATACTTGATTTCCAGACTTAGTATAAAGCTACAGTAATCAAGAAAGCAGTGTTGGAGAAAGAATAAACATGGAAAAGAATGGAATGAAAAAAAGAATCCAGAAACAGTTATAAACTGTTTAGGGCCTGTTGGTTTCTAACAAAGGTAAGAAGGCAATTCAGTGGAGAAAGGGCATTCTTTCCGACATAAATTGTGCTGGAACAGCTAGATACTCAAAAGCATCAAATAAGCAAAACAAAAATAAAAACCTTTATCCAAACTCACACTCTACCAAAACTTTCTCAAAACGGAGCACAGATATAAATATAAAACTTAGAATTCTAAAACTTGGCAAAAAAAAAAATAAACATGGAAGAAAATTTTGTGACCTTCGGTTAGGCAATGATTTCTTACATACAAAACCAAAGCACAATAATAAAAGAATAAATACACAAATAAATAAACTGAACTTAATTTAAATTAAAAATGTCTGCTCTTTGAAAGCTAGGGGCAGGAAGAAAATTTTTACAAATCACTGTATCGGATAAAGGACTTGTACTTAGAATTACAAAGAAACTCAAAGACCACCAATAAAAAATAATGGATTTTAAAAATTAACCAAAGATTTTAACATTTACCTCACTTCACCAAAGAAAATGTATCGGTGGCAAACAGCACGGAGAAAGATGCTCAACATCATTAGTCATTACAGAAATGAAAATTAAAACCACCATGAGATACAACTATATACCTAATGGAAAGAAAAGAGAGAGTGTGGGTAGCATGGGCTGGCAAAAATGCAGAGCAACTAACACCTATACACTACTGGAGGGAATGCAAAATGGTACCGCCACTTTGGAAAACAGGTTGGCAGCTTCTTATAAAATTAAGAATACCGTACAATCCATCCATCTCACTCTTAGGTGTTTGCCCAAGTTAGATGAAAGCTATGTTCACTCACAAACTTGAAAACAAATCTTTCTGGCGGCTTATTTTAACCACCAAACACTGTCAACAACTCCAATATCCCGCAACAGAGAAATGGATTAACAATCTGTGACACATCCATATAGGGGAATACTATCCAGAAATAAAAAGGAACAAACTAGTGTGCACCCAGCAACTTGGTTGACTCTCTAATATCCTAAGTGAAAGAAGCCAGGTTTAAAAGACTATATACTGTGTTACTCCATTTATATAATATTCTTGCAAAGACAGAAAATAGATTAGCTCTCAGTGAGGGAGGGACTGACTACAAATGAGTATAGGAGAATTTTTTAGCATGATGAAACTTGTACATCTTGCTTGTGGTGGTGGTTAGACTATATACATTTGTGAAAATGCAGGTAGAGTTGTACAATAAAATAGGTGAAACTTACTATATGTAATTATACCTTGATAAAAATACAGTGAAAAATCTTCCCAAGAAAACCATATTGTTTAAAGGTAAGATTTTTTTAAAAATTACCAAAATGTAGCCCATAACATTTAATTTAGTCTATGTTTATTTAATGGTAACTGATGAAAAATTTTTTAAAAAAGGAAAGAAAATAAATTCAAGGGAAAGTGATTTGCAAACACTGAAGAAAATGGAATATTTTAAATCCATTTTTATACCATTTGAAAAATTAATATACTCTAAAATTCATGTAAAAGATATACATTACATATAACCCATTCCTTAATTTCCTTATCACATTAAATTAACCTGTCAATAATTTCAGTCTATAAATCACTGTCTTAGCAAAAGTCTTCCAAAAATTTTTAACAAAATACATTCTTCACTGATCAACCTCAGGACACAAATATGCTAGAAATAACCTAAAAATTTTTTAATTTTAATTTTTTACTATTTTGTATATGAGGAATCCACTAAGAGACTCCATTTGGCTAGGTAATGGACATATAATGGTGTGTAAATTTAAGGTATACAATGTAATAATTAGATATATGTACATAATGTAAAATAATTACTACAATAAGATTAGTTAACATATCTATAACTTCACATAGTTGTAATTTTAGGAATGACTTTTTTTAGAGGATGGAATGATTAAGTAAAAAGAACAGAACAGGTGAAATAAATTTATAGGAAAATAACATTTAAGTAATTTCTCTAAAGTATAACCTATTTTCTTTGCTAAAATTAAACGATTAGCTTAAAATGTGTTCATATAATTCTAGAAAGAAATCATGTTTCAGTAAGTTTTAGAGAATTAGGATGAAAATGCATAATGTTACAATGATTTGGAATCACAGGCATTCTCCCAGTAAGGAAGGCTATAAATCAGTGATTGGCTTTCTAGGGGAGAACTTGGTGGGACATTTGTGATTTTGAGGTTGAAGCTTGTCTTCAACAGAGACTTGGCTTCTCTTGCCATCAAACTGACAACTTGCTCTTTGGAAATGCAAGAAAACTTCAGATACAGAATCTTAAAACAGAGAAGTCTAGAGGGGCTGTTGACACTGTTGCATGGCTCCAGAAGGGTCTCCGTTAATGGCATGCTTCATAGCCATGTAAAATGATCTTTGTCAAGTGTCTTAAGCCTCATAAGCTAGGAGTTTTTTTTTGTTGTTGTTAATGTTATGGGTCTTGAAATGGAACCAAAGAATCTTCTCTTTTTCTAATGTTGACTGTTTTTCTAATAGTTATGTCAAAATCTTAATCATTTTTAAACATTTCAATGCATTGATTTCTTGTTCCATTTGTTTTTGCATTTGATTTAAAATTTTTTTTAATTTTCAATATGTGTATGTGCATGCAGGAAAGATCCTCCTAATGCTCATTAGGGAAAGGCTGAGGAACAAGGCTGTGATTTATAAGAATTGTCAATCATACATTGAAAACATAATATGTGCACCTCTATATGTCATTGTATTTCTTCTACATGATTGACTTGCTATTATTTAACAAGCCTGTTCTTTTCATTGATTTTTTTTTTAGATTAGATGAGTTGTGAAAGAATACTGGTTATAACCTCAAAATGGATTCTTCTTGGGGGTGAAAGTAGAGTCATATTCAGGAACAGGAGCCTGAAAGAGTCAAAGTCCCTAAATGTTTAATGTCAGCACACATCCTGCCCCATTCCAGTGACAGGTTTTCATTGTTTCTTTCTGCGTCCCTGAAGAACCCCTCAATGTTCTTCAATACTTAAATGTTTCAAGATGTTCTCAGTCACCAAAGACAAAAATAAAATGTGAACCTTAAATCAACAAAGAACAGGAGGAAAAAACTGCTGAAATGATTTAATTACTGATTTGGCATTTTCAAGCTACAACTTGAAGAATGGCTAACCTTTAGAATTAGTAAGTTGTTATTAGATCTGCAGGTTTTCCAAGTCAGTTAAATTTTACAGTCCTGAAGTAACTCTCAAAAATATCATGTCAAGGAATGACAGTAAACCCCAGATTTTAAAGAAGTGCTTGAGGCACAACATTTTAATAAGGTTGGGTTCAGAATTTCAGAGTCTATCCACAACTACACTCTCCCTTTTCTTGCTAAATTCTGCAGGGGGCAAGGGCAAGCACTCCACTTCAGTTATTAGGGCCATGACCCATATTCCTACTTGGGGCCTTATCTGGACTCTCATAATTGTCTCCTTGACAGAGTCTCATTTGTTGTTTCAACCCGATTTTAGCTTGCTCTATACTCAGTCTTTTATGTCTAATTCCTGGCCTATACCCCCTTCTTCAGGATCTACACTGGTAAGTGCTTAACTCTTCACTTCTGATCACCAACTCAAAGCATGAACTGTTATATTCTGTACTTGGTGAGCATACAGTTACTCACACCCCTGCTTGCCTAGTTAACAATTTCTTTCATTTGCTGCCTGACAGCACCTAGTGTGACTTTGTTCCTAGTCCTGGATCTCCACAAGGACTGGCTTAAATAAGATGCCTTTAGTTACAACAATTTAACAAAACCCCTGCCATAAGATAAAGTAAGAGGTTGAACTTTGGAATCCAAGTGTCTAATTTTAACTACAATAAGACAGATGAGATCAGACGCATTCAGGGTGGTATGGCCATAGACTTAACTACAAAAAAAATAAACAAAAAACAGCTTCAAATTACCAGGTTGCCTAAGTATTTGTTCGCAATCAGAAAGTAATGTGACCAAAAAAAAAAAAAAAAAGAAAAGAAAAAAGAAAAAAAAGGCAATGTGACAATAAATACTGTGGATATAAAAGGTCTTGATACTCTTATCAGTCCTTCCCTTTGTTTGCTTTAAAATATTTACTACCTCTGGGTGCCTGGGTGGCTCAGTCAGTTGAGCATTTGACTTCAGCTCAGATCATGATCTCACTCACAGGGTCAAGCCTCGCATCAGTCTCTGAGGCTGTTTCCGACTCTGTGTCTCCCTCTCTTTCTGCCCCTCCACTGCTCACGCTCTGTCTCTGTCTCTGTCTCTCTCTCTCAAATAAACGTTAAAAAAAAATATTTACTGCCTCACATGTTAGCCATTTGAATCAATTAACCAAATGCCTTATGAAGACTTTGATTATTTTTCTTTTCTGCTTGAATGAATGTATGTGCATACATGTAGCACACATGAAACTGAATTTCCAATCAACTGTTTAATGCCACCATACATTCTGAGGACAGCTACGGCTCTTCTTTTTTTTACCTTTCCTCCATTCCCAGACCCATTCCCTTCTATTCCATATCATCTACTACAATATGTCTACTATACTTATATATCCATTTAATCTAACTTTCACACTTTCACTTAATCTTAATAATTTCAATATGCAATATATACTATTGTTTTTGTATACTATTTGCCATAATTTATTTTTTCCAGCTTTATTGAGATATAATTGACATATAACATTGAATAAGTTTAAGGTGTATCAGATGTTGATTTGATACACTTACATATTGTGAAACAATGAACACAGTAGGGTTAGCTCAAAACCTCCATCACCTCACATAATTACCATTTCTTTTCTGTGGTGAGAATATTTAAGATTTACTCTCTTAGCAACTTTCAAGTATATAATGTTGTAAATATAATCACGGAGCTGTATGTTAGATACCCAGAAGTTACTCCTCTTATAAGTGGAAGGTTGTAACCTCTGACCATTTCCCCAGCTTCTGGCAATTACCATTCTACTCTGTTTCTTTGAGTTCAGCTTTTTTAGTTTCCACATAGAAGTGATATATACAGTATATATATCTTTCTCTGTCTGACTTATTTCACTTAGCATAATGCCCTCAAGGTCCATCTTGAGGCAGGATGGCAGGATGCCCTTCTCTCTCATGGCCACATACATACATATATACATGCATACATACATAAACATCTTTATCCATTCAACTGTTGATGAACATTTAAGTTGCTTCCATATCTTGTTGACTATGAACAATGCTACAATGAATATGGGAGTGCAGATATCGCTTCAAGATCCTGATTTTGTTTTCTTTGTATATATACCCAGAGGTGGGATTGGTGGACCACATGGGAATGCTATTTTTAATTTTTCAAGGAACCTCATACTGTTTACTGTAATGGCTGCATCAATTTACATTACCACCAACAGTGTATAAGGGTTCCTTCCTTTTTCTCCACATCCTCACCAACACTTGTCTCTTGTCTTCTTGATGACAGCAATTCTGACAGGTATGAGGTGATATCACGTCATGGTTTTGATTCGCATCTCCCTGATGATTAGTGATGTTGAGCATCTTTTCATGTACCTGTTAACCATTTGGATGTCTTCTTGGGAAAAGTGTCTATTCGGTTCCTCTGTTCATTCTTAAATTGGATTCTTTGGGTTTTGCCTTTTAATTCGTGTGGTTAGTTCATTTACAATAAATATTATTACTGATATGGTTGGTTTAAGTCATCCATATTGCTATTTGTTTCATTTGCTCTTTGTCATTTTTTTCTATACTTTCTTCCTCTTTTGAATTTAGTAGTACACTTTTTCTATTTTATACTTCACTTGGCCTTTAAGGTATACCTTATTGTTTTATTTTTTCTTAATGGTTGCTCTCAGTATTACAGTATATATTATTATAGTCTGCTTATAGTCTGCTTAATACTGTAAAATATAAAAACCTCCACACAGTAATTCCATTTAGCACTTCCCTTCCTGCCCTATCCTTTGGGCTACTGTTATCATATATTTTACTTCTACAATGATTTTACTTTTCTTCAAATAATTAGATGTTTTAAAAGATATTAAAGAAGAATGAAAAAGAATATTTTCATTGCCTATCACCTATATTCTTCTATTTCTAATGGTCTTCATTTCTTCCTATAAATCATAATTTCCATCTTGTATTATTTTCCTTCAGTCCAAAGAAATTTATTTAGCATTAATTGTGGTTCATGTGCACTGATAATAGATTTGTTCAGTGTTCATTTATTTTAAAATGTCTTTATTTTACTGTCATTTTTGAGAGATGTGTTTTTACTAGATATCAAATTCTGGGCTGACAGGTTCTGTGTGTGTGTGTGTGTGTGTGTGTGTGTAGGAATCTAAAAGTATTCTACTGTCTTCGGACTTTCATTTTTTTCTGGTGATACTAGCCATAATTCATATCACTGTTCCCTGCATATATCATGTCATCTTTGGTTGCTTTAAAGATTTTATCTTTACCTTTGGTTTCTGGCTTTTGACTATATGCCTAGGTTTGGTTTTCTTTTCATTTATTATGCTTGCTGCTCAATAAGCATCTTGAATCTGCAATGCTCGTTAACAAATCTGGAAAATGCTCACCTATTGTTCCTCTAAACTTTTTTTTCTGCCCAATTGTTTCTCTCCTCTCCTTCTGGGACATATATTACATGTAGAGTAGCGTTCCTGATAGTTTCCCACAGATTACAGAGGCTCTGCTCCTTTTTACCAGTTGTTTTTCTATTCTTCAAATTGGATCACATCTATTGATTTGTCCTCAACTTCATGGACTCCTTCTTCTGTGGCCTCTAATCCACTCTTAAGCCTATGAATTTTTAATGTGATACAATGTACTTTTCAATTCTAAAATGTCCATTAGGGTATTTTTTATAGTGTCCATTTCTGTGCTGAGATGCCCCATATGTTTACTCATTCTGTACCTGTTTTATTTCATGTTCCTGAATGTTTGCACCACAGCTGTTTTCTACTCCTCATCTGCTTAGTCCAACATCTGGGTCATCTCCAAAGTCTGTGTTATTGACTGCTTATTCCCACCTTGAGTGCAGATCCATATTCCTACTTTCTTAGATGTCTAGGTATCATTTTTATTGTTCGATAGACATTTTTAAATGATCCACACTAGGAAGTCTGGATTATATTATCTTCTTTTTAAAAAGAGTTGCCTCGGGGCGCCTGGGTGGCTCAGTCGGTTGAGTGTCCAACTTCAGCTCTGGTCATGATCTCATGGTCTGTGGGTTCGAGCCTCATGTTGGACTCTGGCCTGACAACTCGGAGCCTGGAGCTGCTTTGGATTCTGTTGTCTCCCTCTCTCTCTGCATCTCCCTTGCTCACACTCTGCCTTACTCTCTTTCTCTCTCTCAAAAATAAAACATTAAAAAAATAAAATAAAAATAAATAAATAAATAAATAAAAAGAGTTGCCTTTTACAGTAGATGGCAGTGGAATTGTAGACAAATCTTTTTGATCCTGTCTAGCTTGGTTTTATTTGTTGTTAGGGCAAATCTATTTGTTTTTTGTTCTTGGTCCAATGTCATGGTCCTTGCTCTAGGATGTGGTCTATATTTCCAAGGTGTCACCTTGTTGAGATTTGAACCAAATATCTGAGGTTCTCAGTAAAGTCTGTCACCTTGGCTTGGCCAGAGATCCAATCTCTTCTAACAGTATATGCCTATCTTTTCTCTGATACTCTGTTGTTCCTACTTGGTCTCATGAAATTTCACTAAGCAGTGTCCCCAGTGAGAGAACCATGGTGAGTGTGGTACTCATCTTGTGTTTCCCTTCTCTCCAGAACCAAAGTCCTGTGCTGCCCATTGTTTACTGTCTAAAAACAATGATCCCATGCTTTATGTCCAGGTAATTTACAGAAGTATAAGTGAAGTACCTGTTACTTCATCATTTCCAGAGCAGAACTTCTCCCTTACAGGTTTCATTTTTAGCAATTTATGAAGTCTGAATCAGACATTATTGTTGCAAAAAAGAAAAACAATGTATTATTTCGCATTTATTAATAGTGCATTACAAATGCTGACAAAGCTTGTGATCGAAGGAGATTAGTGAATGATAAATCCATCAGGGCAGAACTCAGAAATTCCCTTTGGCATTCCAGGCCGCTTTTAAACATCAATAGCTTCTGTTATTGTTTCTGAAGAAGAAAGGAATTTTGAGGCAGGAGATATAATTTTATTATGTCAAAACATTGTGGCCAAGATTTTTTCCTGGTGAAAAGATGATCAAACAGACATATCTTAGAACAAAATAACAAACTCATTTTAGATCGCAGACCTTGAGACTGCTTCTAAAGGATTCATGGGACTGGGAGCTGTACCAGATGGTCGCTACAGACAAGGAAGAGATTTCATCTCTCCCAGCTGTGACTTAGTCTTGTCACAAGCATTTGGCAACATCTAGCATTTAAATATTATGAGATTGTTAAGTATTAGATATCCGTACAATCACTCCTTCAATAAGAAGCTTAGCAGGGGCAAGGCTGGTAGCTTATTTTACACACAGATGTTTGGCCTGCACAAGGTTTTTTTAAATGTTGAACATCTTGCCAACATATAAATATTGAGGGATTTCATCCAAAAAATTCAGATTTCCAGCTTCTCTTGAATCTGTCAACATTAATTTTCAGTTTGTGTCCAGCAGTGGTTGATATGACCGGAGTAGCAAATAATTTTTAGAGAGGGCCTATAGTCCCCTTAATAGCTTTATGCATTGACACCGCTGCCCATATCCTGTGGCATATATATTTGCCTCCCCTAATTTAATGAACATTCAGGAAATAGGAATAACTGGTAACCAAAGCAGATACAAAGGCTCCATTCCAGAGATGTAGGTGGGATTAACACTTCCTAGAATATATTCCACTTCTCTGCTTCAAAATTCAGTTTAACGGTCAAAAGTCCGTGATAATTATTCTATTTCACTGTGTCAAAGACACCATTGATTTTAAGAGGCATCATTATACCGTGATCACTGAAAGAAAGAAAGAAAGAAAGAAAGAAAGAAAGAAAGGAAGGAAGGAAGGAAAAGAAGAAAAGAAAAGAAAAGAGAAGAAAAGAAAAGAAAAGAAACGAAAAGAAAAGAGTAGAGAAGAAAAGAAAAGAAAAGAAACGAAAAGAAAAGAGTAGAGAAGAAAAGAAAAGAAAAGAGAAGAGAAGAAAAGAAAAGAAAAGAAAAGAAAAAAGAAAAAAAGAAATNAAAAGAAAAGAAAAGAAAAGAGAAGAAAAGAAAAGAAAAGAAAAGAAAAGAAAAGAAAAAAGAAAAAAAGAAACGCTATTTAACTATGACAGCCTGTGGACTAAAGAATGCATCTTGATGACAGAGGTGGGAAACTATGCATTTTAATATCAATTAAAAATGGTGATATCATATATGAACAGTACACATATGAATAGAATGCTTTCTAGTTGACAAATAAATTTCAATCTCTTCCTAATTTCCATCCCCACTGCCACTGTGTCTTAAGTGGGCTCTAGGCCTCTAGGCTCACTTCCTTTCAGTTCTCCTCCATTTCACTAGCACGATCACCTTTCTAGAATAGAAACCTGACCAGGTCTGTCCTCAGTGCTCACTACCCCCAGGACAGTGAGAAGGACCCAGTTTTCTTGCATGTCATGTGAGATTGTTTGGTGCCCTTCTCTTTTCTGGACTCCTCTCCTCTTGCCCTCTCTTGTGTATCCAACAATACCAAATTCATGGAGTCTCTGAGCCTCCTGCCTTTTTTGTTTGAATCACCTCCTACAATTTTCTGGCTAACCAGATTTTAGTCATTCTTTAATTCTGCACAATCACCACCTCTTATGGGATACCTTTCAGAGCACACATACTACATCTTTTCTTTCCATTCTGGAATGCTCTGGAATGCTTTTCATTCCATTCTCAAAGCTAGCTTGGTCCACTTCTGTACCTAATTTTTGCCTTGTGGTTTATCTGCATGCCTGCCTGTCTAGACCATAGCTTGGAAATGGCCATCTCATAAGTGAGTTCCCCCTTCACAGACACACTTTGCCTACAAAATGTTTAGGCAATTTTTGTAATTAGATGTCCACATTAAAAATATGGGTATTTCACATTTTAAGAAATGTGGGAAACAAGGGACTAGCATTCCTGGATAACCACAGCCAGCTGGAGCTGGCAGCGGTTGCCCCATTATTAGACATGCTTTCTACAGTGTGTCAGGAAGCCCATCAGTCCCCCTGCTTTATAGTGCTTTTACTCACTTACAATCCAGGCCTGGCCTTGCAGCTTTGGGCATAAACTGTGTGCTCCCTGAATTAAGTGAGTATTTTATTGATCTGTGTCCCCACCATAAAGCCTGGCATATACAGTTAGAGTTCAAGAACTATTTCAGGTATTGAATTGAATAATCTGTTATGATAATCACAACACTCTACTAAAGAGACAAGGTAGGTAATATGATTCACAACAGTTGGTAAAGAAACTAGTTTTGGAAGTCAATATGTTACTTCAAAAGACATAATTCATAAGAAGTAAAACTGAGATTTCATCTTGAGGATGAAGGCCTGTTACCAGCCGTACGGTACCTCTCACATAGTAGACCCAAGATACTGGTTTGGAGAATTTAAAGGAATTGAATGAATAACCCTATTATTTGTTATTTCTATCATAATGATGCCTTAAATCCCACAGAAAAGGAGGGAAGGGAAGAAGGAAAAAAAAGGAGGAAGTAAAGAAGGAAGGATATTGATATAAAAGAAAAATAAAAATCCAGTCAGTCCACTTATACATACTGTTTCCTATCTTTATCTGCATAATCTTTTTCATAATAAAACAGATATATTCATACTGTTTCTAATCTGTTTAGAATTTAAAAGTATTACTTTCACTATTGTTCTGTTTATTCTTTCAGATATTTGTATTTGTTTCCACCATGTCACAGCCACCTCTGTCTTTGTTAATGGTATCATTTTTTCATTAGTGACATTTCATGACGACTTAAGAGTCAATCTTCTGGAGCGCCTGGATGGCTTAGTCGGTTAAGCGTCCGACTTTCACTTAGGTCATGATCTCACGGTTCGTGGGTTTGAGCCCCGTGTCAGGCTCTGTGCTGACTGCCAGCTCAGAGACTGGAGCCTGCTTCAGATTCTGTGTCTCCCTCTCTCTCTGACTCTCCCCTGCTCGCCTCTCTCTCTCTCTCTCCTAGAAATAAATAAAACATTAAAAAAAAATTTAAGAGTCAATCTTCTAATCAGAAAGGACATTGCCCTTCTGGACAATGTTGTCTGAGTTGAATTGACTCTGAAGAATAGCAAAGCTTGGTATTTATACAGTTTGTTGGGGGGTTCCTCCCCTCAAAAAACAATGTCTTCTTCCCTCTTCCACTTAGGTAATAAAATTCATATGGGGAAAAAGTAACTATTATTCACAGTTATGTAAAGGCAATCAACTCTAAAAGAGTCTTATGATCTATAAACAGCACTCATTGAATCTCACTTATCCCAGAAAACAGGAACCATATTTGGGGTTTTACTATCCGACAACTTATAGAGCTGTCATAGGAATACGGCAAAGCCAGGTGGGTCACAGAAACTGTGAATTCAGCTAGCCATATAGTTTGACAACTTTAAATCCAAATATGGAAAGTTGGTCACCTTTTTTTCCCATCTATCACTTAGTAAGCCATTTCAAGTCAAATAAATAACATACTTCCTCTTAATGCATTTACTAAATTAAGTAATATACTCACATAAACCATTACTATTTATAATTATCTTCCTGCCATAAATGAAAAATTAGGGTTTGAAGGGATTCAGTCACTTGTATAAACTAAATCAAGTGCTTCAATTCTCTCTGCCCTTTTTTCTTAGCAACCTACTTTCATAGACTCTACTAAAAGATATCCTTTCAACACATTTTATGCTTTTTTATATATTACTTTACTGATCTTAAGATTCTAGATTCTGGATTTGGAAAGAAAATGTAATTTTGCATTCAGACAATACAAGGCACCTTGTTTAAATATTAAGAATGTCAAAGCAGCAACAGCAAAGCACTGAACCAAGTATATAGGTTCCTGAGTGCAGGAACCCATGTGACAGCACGGCTCACATGCCCATGAAGCTGGCTCTGACCAGAGGCAGATCGCTTGGTCTCTCTGACTCCTCAGATTTGCTCATCTACAAAAACGACCTAATCACACCTGCTTTATCCCTCCCATGGTCACTGTAAGGATCACAATGTAAGTCCAAATGCTTTGTAGACTCCAAAACACTTTAAAATATGTTTTACAAAGTTGTTGATTGATGCACATGATTCATTCTCATTTATTTAACAAATACTATGAAACACTTCTTACACACCCAAGCTTGAAACAAATGAGTACTGTTTATTCTCCTATGAAAACCCAAATTCTTTCTTAAAACAAGCTTTACCATGATTTTATACCAACTGCATACTTTGGGAAGTTGGCAGTAACATACTCCCTGAAACAAAAGTCTACTAAATAGATCTGCCTAAGCACAAATGGATGCCTGAAAAGTAACCTGAATGTATCAAATTACTGTGTAGTGTAACTCTGAAATTTTACATTCATTTTCTGGCACATCCAGTCCCTGTATCAGCCTGACCCCAGTTTTATAAACATCTCTAGTTTCTGGGTAGAAATCCTCCTAGCATGTTAACTTATCAATTGCATTAATAGGCTCTATTATTCCTTCTCGCTGATATCACAATTTGCAAACAGGGAAGGCTGAAGTTTCCTCAATTTTGAGTTCTTATGTCTTTTTGGCAGAATTTCCTTGGTGTTTGTTGTTGCTGTCACTGTTGTTATTGTTGTTTTGGTGTCTGTAAATTTCCTGCATTTTGCTTTTGAGGCAAAAGCAAAAGAGACAAACTTAAACAAGCTAGAAATTTCAAAATGAATTCCTAAAATGTTCTTGATCCTCTAAACATAAACCATATCAGGATCCAATTACAAAACGACTCAATATGTAGTGCCGAAGTAAATATCTTCACTTTTTGTTCTGGTCTTTGTTCTCACTCAGCCTTCCAGGGAACATTTAAATAGCTATGAAATAGATCAGAACATTGCTACTCCTATTCCTGAAAATGTCATGTTAATTAAATATAGATTCCTTGTTCCCGGTGATTTATCAATGCCCATAAAGCATTGAGACACTATAGGCTCTGGACCCCTTTTTCTTTTAATAATATAACCACAATGTAACCTAAGAAAACTATTTCTTTTAATACAAGCAATTTATACAAAAAATAGAGTTCTCTGGGTAAACATGACACTATCTAGGACTGTAGAAGAATCTTCTCTGTGCATCTTCATGCTTTTACCTCATTATCCATTTAAAGCTAAGCGTGCATAAAGCTGGAGGAAGATCAATCACTCAACTTCTATCAGATACTCAGAGGTAAAAGAAAAAGCCACCTCGGTGTTCTAATCTTCAAAGAAAATGTGAAGGAAAAGGAGGTTACAACTGAGAGTCTGTTTCCAAATGTCAAAACCTCCTGGGCAAACGTTGGTGGGGTGGGACTAAACCGTTGCAAACACTTAAGTGGGACACTGGCGATCACAAAGTACCCTGAACTGAAATGGCAAAGGCTGGCCACAGAAAAGCAACTAAGCAGATGCCTTATCTTCCACAGGGGACTGGTAACATCTCCTGCCCTGTTCCTGTGGAGTGGAAATGGCCAGAGGAGGTGGGGGGGGGAGCCGGGGAAGGCGCACCATCAGCCCGCTGTGTCACCTGCACCCCAGTCCACCCGTTATAAGGCGGGGGAGCAGCGAGCTGTCCGTGGTTTTCTGTTCTCTGCTTCCTTCCCACTGTGCCCTCNGATTAGGAATTAGAGTATCAGTCCACATGCCAGGACACTGATGTGATTAGAAATGATTGGAAATCCCTTGGGAAAATGTCAATTTCCTCTTTATTATCAGTAATGTTTGCTTAGGGTCATGAAATAATTTGAGTTGGCCTAAAACACAATTTTTAATGGCTAAAATGTAGTGGTCTATTCTGCTTCCTGTATTAATTAGAAATGGCATCTAATTATTGCCTAATGAGCCAAACGAAATGATAAGCTCCTTTGTGCCCTTTTTAACTTTAATCCTAGGCTGCTGGGCTGAAAGCCATAAAGCATGTGTAACTTACACAGACAAAAAGGATTTAGGCTACAGCATTGAAGCCCCCTTGTAACCATTCAGCTTGCAATCGAAACTACCTACTAGATGAAGCTGCCACTGGCTGAAGGCTGGGAAAAACAGGAGGGGCTTTTGCAACAAAACATGGTCTACCATTTGTCTGAAAATTAACAAATAGAAATCATTTTTTCTAAGACTAACATTTATTTAGCTTCTATGCACCTTGGGGGAAAAGGATTAGAGAGTTTAAGATTTAGAAGAAACGAGAGAAGAATGAAGTAATAATGAATTTCTTCATATGTAAAAAATGGAGATCATAATCAACAACAATGAGAGTTGTCATAGGGATTAAATTAAATATTTTATGTGAAAGACCCTAGCACAGCGTCAGCTAAATGGATTTCTTTGCATATCTGGTTTCAGAATCTCAACTGGAGACTACCTGAGTCAGAGAGACCTAGCTTCATTAATAAACTGGAGTCCCTGTTCTGTTCACCACCTATGATGTTAATATTTCAAATTAATCTGAACAAATCAATAGGTATTAAATTGAACAAGGAAAATAGTACATAAAATTAAGATAACTCACTCTCTCCTTAATCAACTGAAAAGCTAATGCTAGCAAAATTTCTAATTATCTGGGCAAACAGTGACTTTTCCCTTTGACTACTAATTTTGAGGATGAAATAAAAACTTTGGATTAACAGTTTTCTTCTTAAAGAACTCTGGCCAAAAGGACACCCAAATGTATATTCATTTCAAACTAGGTATGGAAGGATGTCCCAGTTGATGGGGCAATAAACAAGGTAACAAAACGTTTATCAGGAATCAAAGTGTCTGGAACAGAAACAGCCTTAGGGAGCCATATATGTTATCTATTTGTCCTATCATTCCACTACTGCACTCTCTCATCTTTGATAAAATACTTTTTTATATCAAATCTATTTTGGAAACGACATTTCATTACCTAGATTGATATTATCACCTCATCAAAATGTCAAGATTGAGAAAGCTCTCTCAAGTTGTTTCTAGTTGCTGCTGGTTCATTTTAAACACAAATTCTCCCGTACTGGTAAATGTCAACTTTCCTCATTTGTATATTGTTCAATATGAAGATGGAAATAGTGATTTCAACATACTGATATTAACAAGACACTTATTTGATGATCTTAATGGTTTTCAATCATATTCAGGAACAGAAATAAAACACAAGATTGTATCAGAGTATATCACTATATTGATAAGAACTAATTAATTCATTTATTACCTTTTTAAAATTTATCAGCTTTTTAAAGTTTTCAAAAAATGAAAGTATTCTGAAAAGATGATGGAACATGTTTGTTCCTTTTCTGAATTAAAGGCACTATTAAATTTATTGGCCAATTATAAAGTAATCTTTGGAATGTAAAATGGATATTATGTGGCACATGAGCCATACTTCATAGTCACCAAAAGAATATAGAGCAATTTACAATTCTTGTAATTATAGTCTTGTAAGTACACTAAAGAAGAGCAATACTTTATATTCAGTAACAGGCTTCACTGGTATAAAACTGGGTTATGATACACTATTTACTAATAAATGAATTTGCAGGTTCATGATATGAAAAAAGTGTTAGGACTGTATTAAAATGACTTTCTGTTATATGGATTTTGATGTGCTATTGGTCATATCTGGATTTGAACAAAGATGGCAAAGGAGAGTCTTCATGAGTGGTTTCAAGAACATCAAAAGATATTAATTCTTCCTCAAAACTAGAGTCTGAAACCAGTGAAATCTTACATTTAAAAGATCTGACCCTACTTTACATTTTAAATTGATGCATTGCCCAAAACAACAAAAACTGTTTGTTTAGTATTGGATTTTTTTTTTGCACGAATTTCTATTATATTCTTGAGGAGTGGCTTCTAAAGGGAAAAATTATCCTCATGGGGAAAAAAGATATACACTTAAGAATTCTATATTCACAACAAGGAAGATTCTGCTCCTATCATTTTATATGCCCATCCAATTACTGCAAGAAATTACTTTTAAAAAAAAAGAATCAATTCATATAATTTCACACATCATTTCAAAGAGCATACATTAAAGTTAGGTACCATTTCATTGTCCTCCTCTCTGACTTCACTATAGTAAAGTATCCAAGTAGTCATGTCTGTAAACTGGGTATTTTGTAGAAATCCTTCAGAAGAAATTCACTTAAAGAAGACATTTTGTATAGTTCAAATGGAAAAGTACAAATGGCCAACATGTTTTGAGCCCTACACTGCAGGCTCTGTATTAGCCACTGTGCATACACCATTTCATAGCAATACCTATTTGAGGAGATGAGACAATGGAGGCTCAGAGAAGTCAAGTGATATGACCAAGGTCACAAAGCTAACATGTGGTGGGGAGGAATAATTTGAAGACTTTTATCATTGATATGTTTAAGAAAAGTCATGTGGCTACTAATATTTCTTAAATACAATGGCAGAATAGTTGATAACAAAGACTTTCTAACATACCTTTCAGTAGAAGAGGAAAACATTCCAAGTTATTTCTGTTAATGAAGACATCTGTTCATTTGCTTACTTATTCAAAAAATGCTTCTTGAGTCTCTAATCAGGTATGCTCCTAGAAAACTAAGTGATATAGGGAAGAAGCTAAGATAAAGGGCAGTGGTAACTTAAAGAAAAGTGATGAATTATGGAAAGCTTCAGAGAGCAAGTATCATTTGACTACCTTCAAGGACAGGAAGAATATACCAGAAAGAGAATAGGGCAGACGCTACTCTGGGAAATGGAAGAGAGCAGTAGCTCAGAAGCTGGGATTCAAGACTCACACACAAAGCAAGACCTTTTAGGCTGGCTTTTCCACTGGGCGGATGAGGGAGTGGTCTACTGTGAAAGAAGATAAGGCCAGAGTGTGAACAGTTAAGCACCAAGTTTGGGAATCTTTTATTAATCTTTCAGGCAGAGGGGAGTTATTGAGGTTTCTGAACATGGGAGTAATAAGATCAGTGCTATAAGAGGATAAGGGATGATGGATATATTGGTGGGAGAGGAATCCAAATCCAGGAGACTACTGGAGAGGGCATCACAGAAGCAGAAGCCTGAAGGAGACAAGAGGAGATGGTGGTAGTACGAAAGAGAGAAGGGGAAGTTGTAAGAGAGATTTCAAAAGTCATCTCTAGGAATGATTAGAGATGGGAGGAGACAAAGACAGCTGGATAGAGAAGTCGGTGGGGATTAGATGTGAGCCTGAGCTATTGGAAGAATGGTAAACAAAGGAGAAAAAATAAGGAGACAAGGTTTAAATCAGATTCTGATATACAAAGTTTAAAACTAAAAATTCCAGTCAAGATGTTCAGAGTGGAGGGACGCCTGGGTGGCTTAGTCGGTTAAGCGTCCGACTTTCGCTTAGGTCATGATCTCCCGGTTCGTGGGTTCGAGCCCCGCGTCGGGCTCTGTGCTGACTGCCAGCTCAGAGCCTGGAGCCTGTTTCAGTCTGTGACTCCCTCTCTCTCTGACCCTCCCCTGCTCACGTTGTCTCTCTCTCTCTCCTAGAAATAAATAAAACATTAAAAAAAAAAAATGTTCAGAGTGGAAAAATCTGCACATAATGTGGCTGGAGGAATGGCTGATGCCGCATAACAGGATATGTATAAAGAAAGAAGAGCTTTTTTTTAAAAATATTTTTATTTATTTCTAGGAGAGAGAGAGAGAGAGAGCGCGTGAGCAGGGGAGGGTCAGAGAGAGAGGGAGTCACAGACTGAAACAGGCTCCAGGGTCTGAGCTGGCAGTCAGCACAGAGCCCGACGCGGGGCTCGAACCCACGAACCGGGAGATCATGACCTAAGCGAAAGTCGGACGCTTAACCGACTAAGCCACCCAGGCGCCCCAAGAAAGAAGAGCTTTAATGAATATCTTCCAAACAAGACACAGTGATCAAGGGAAGAAAGAAGACTTTCTCAAAGAAGCAACGTTAAAGTTGTATAACTTGACCTTTATTAAAATTATCTATGCTAAGTAGCTATAGAGTTAAGTCAATGCCCTCAACTGGGAGTGATTTTGCCCTCTCCCCCCCCTCCCCCCGACCAAGTGACATTTACAAATCTCTGCAAACATTGTTGTCAACATAATCTAGTGAAGTGGTGTTTGCTACTGGTAATAGAGGACAGGGATATTGCTAAAAACCCTCCAATACACAGAATGACACTCACCTCCACCCTTGACAACAAAGAATTACTGACTCAACATGTTAATAATGCTGGGCTTGAGAAATCCTAGCTTCAGATGAGATTTACCCAATACAGAATTGTAACTTGTTTAGGCAGACAGGATACTCAGAAAGAAGGGACATCTATATGGTGTAATTAAAGTTCTCAAATCCTTCATACTTAGTCTAAGTTAAAGTTAAGTTTTAAATCTGCAAAAAAGTTAGTTTTAATTCTATTTACCTAATTATGGGGGGAAAAAAGTCCCATTACAGACTGTAGTCTCCAAAATATATATCATAGTCAATGTTTCAAAGATTGCCCCATTGAAGGTACCAGTTAAGAGTTGTAGAGGCCCACCACCAACAAAATCACATGAACCAATGGGTTATTGGCCCTCAATTCATGCTACAGTACGTTTTAAATTCAGAGATATCTCTGAGAATTTACTGAGCTGATCTAGAAGATTTATAAGGAATAGCCTGAAGAATTCTATTTATTCTTTAGTTGAAGTAACAGCCATTTGGGCCTGAAATTTCTAGCCATCACTAGAAATGACAGAATATCTCATAAGGAGAAGTCAAGGAAACCTATGGATATTCTGACTGAGCTTGATGGAATCATTATAATATTATGAACATACCCAGGTCTCTCAAAACACAATAATAACTAATACTTATTAAGCAGTTACTCTAGATCAGGCACTGTACTATGCTCTTTACATGCATCATCTCATCTAATTCTCAGGGCAAACTTATTTATTTTATTTTAATTTATTTTTATTTTGGGGGAAGAGAGTGCGCGTGCACAAGTGGGGAAGCAGCAGAGGGAGAGAGAGGATCTTTTTTTTTTTTTGAGAGTGACGGAAACAGTGCAACTTGAGCAGGGGCAGAGAGGGAGGGAGAGAGAGAATCCTAAGCAGGCTCTGTTCTGGCAGTGCAGAGCCTTATATGGGGCTCAAACCCATAAAACCATGAGATCATGACCTGATCCAAAACCAAGAGTCAGATGCTCAATCGTCTGAGCCACCCAGGTGTCCCTCAGGACAACCTTATGAGCTAGCTATTTTATGCCCATTGTACAGATGAAAAGATTGAAAGATTGAAGCCCGGAGAGGTTACCTACTTGTTCAAGGCCATAAAATCAGTAAGAGGTAAGGCTAGAACTTGAACCTAGTTGTCTCTAGTGGTAGAGCCATTGCCATAACCACCACAATCTGCCTTATTTGGCAATCCTTCAAAGCCGCATCTTCCAGGAGTCTATGAGGAGTCCTCCACTTTGGTCTTAAGGTCCTGGCACCCAGCTGCATGAGAAGCATTTGTGCCATGATGCAGGGTGCATTACCTTCAAGTAAAATGGAAGCATTTCCTGGAATGAACAAGTTCTCTGTAACCAAACTCATAATTAAAAAAACAAGGAATTTGCTTTGCTTTAAAGAGAAAAGGACTAACAGTTTTAGGGCAGAAATCCATGTCATATTTTTAGTTCTTTGACTTTCCAAAAAAAAAAGGTGTAACTTTTAGTCTGGCTTTCTACATATACCAAGAGAACTGGCTTTGACAAAATGCCAGAGAAACAATAAACAAAAACAAGACTGCAACAACACAACACAACTCACTGCTACTGAAGACTGAGAAGTCTGACAAATCTTCTGCATTGATTCACTACTGGAATAAGACCAAAGTTGACAGTAAACACAGCTGTTTTTTTTATAATATTTACAATTACAGGGCTTTCAAAAACTTCCCAAGAAAAGCAGGGAATCCTTCAACTTTCTTTTGAATGGCAGCTCAGCCATATGAACAGAGGGTATGATACTAGCTGTGCAAAGCCTGGATGTTCCCAGACATGTTCCGTGGAGGCCACAAACTGTCCAGAACAAACTAGCCTCTGATCCATTATGTAGTCTTTCTACCCTCTCCTGCACTATTTTTCCTTCCCGAGAGAGAGTAGTTTAACCTATCATCTGTTTAGAGATTTGCCACACAATGCTCAATTCTTCTTCAAACAGAACTCACAGAGGTACAAGGCAAGCTGTATGGTATGCTAATACCAGCAGTCTCTCTCAGCAAGTCTTCTCCAAAGCCAGCAACGATGCAGGTGGTGGCTGCCACATGGCAGCAGGCAGCCCCCTCCACAAGCCAATTTTAGAAAATCTGAGGAAGAGGAACTAGAATATTTTTTTTTCTTTTTTGTCTTGGACCTAATTACAACCTTATGCCACGTCTCCTCACCACAGCAGAGCGGGTAAGGGAAGGTGTGGAGGGGGAGAGCTGATGATTCTCACATTCAGCCAGGCAATGCTTTCAGTAGAGAGAGATTGATGACTGTCAGATTCTTTGATAACATTCTCTCTGCACATAAACCTCATGATTTATGTTCAACTGTATTTTAGTATCACCCTTAGAATAGGTATGTGTGAGATCTATCAAGCTCACCGCTGCTGTTGGAGGAACACAGCTACGGGGGCTCATCATCACCCACAGACCAGAACACTAGACAAAGGTTCCCAAATGAATACAAATAATTGTTTTATGTCTGAGAAAAGGGAGTATGTTTACAATGACTTAATACAGCTCGATTACTATAAAAAAAAAGACCATTACACTTTTTGTAGTTCATTAAATCCTTCTTTAAGTGATCGTGTCAGAACATATTCTTAATTTAAAACCTATATTGTGTTCAGTAGGACAGAGATTACTGAAACATAAAAAGTAATAGTAGCTATCATTATTGAGAAGTTCCTATGTACCAAATGCCAGGCTTGACATCCAATAAGCCACCTTTCATACTGCTGTCAAAGTAACTTGGAGCCTTAAACCTAATTTTGTCACATTCCTTTTAAACCTTTCAATAACCCCCTACTACCAATGGATAAAATCCAAATTCCTGAGCATGATATATAAGGCTATCTATCATTTGGCTCCTGCCTATCTCTTGCTATTACTGCCTATAACAACTTTGAGCCTTACTGAATGTCTGGCAACACCCCAGCATCCCATTCCCTACATAGCACAATATCATTTAGGTATATCAAACACATATTTATCCATAAAACACTTAATTTGATAATGATACATTAATTTCCAAAGACATCAACCAAACACATTAGAATAGATGCTTACTGGGGGTGGAGGCAGAGAGGTAGGATGTCTGGTGGAGGGAGAATAAAGCACTAAAACCAGAGAAACCTTGCATAGTCTGTAATAAAGGACACCATGACTGTGGTTAACTCAAACCTGCACCAAAAACAATGAAGCCGAATTTGCTTGGTTAGGCTAAGTAACATGTAACAACCAGGGAAGGATACTCAAGACGGTGTCAATAAACACTCCTCAGGTTGTAAAGACTGAACCCTGTCCTGTACTCCTATTTTAATATAAGAAACTATTTATTTCCAAGTACTTGCTAGAGTGCCCATTTATTTTTCTGCAAGTCAAAGCACCAGCCCATTAAACATCCTTTAATCAACCTCTGCCCTCATTTCCAAATGGCACTGAGGCCACTGCTGGTCCCGGAGATGGGATAAATCCCAAAGTCTTGAGTCCTATAACTAGCTCATATTTATTTCAAGCTCACTTTTTAAAAATGAGAAAAATGAAATGGAATAGACATTTTAAAGAGATGATGATGGTGACTGAAAGGCACTTAATACAGAGAGAAGCAAGTTGGAGTAGACAAAACAGCCTATACCTACAGCCAGGAGCACCAAGGCCACAGCTCTCCCAGGGGAAGAACTATCACAATTAAGCAGGTAGTAAACAGCTCAGAACCAGAGTCAAGACAGGAAGAGCCAGATGTCAAAGCTCATGCCTTGATCTGACTTTAACTTAAGGAGCTTCAGCTTCAATGAGTTTTTGTGTGGATGATTAATTGCAGCAAAAAAAGGGCATACATTCCCTCCAAGAATAACCAGAGGCCCCAGAGAGGGAGTGGATATTGGCTCCAGACCCTGAAGGGTTCCACACAAATGCAGGCCTTTGATCATGTTGCCCTTTCTGTTTCTTTACCCAGGAGAACTGACATGGCCATTCAGGCGGCAATTGATTTAGTGTGGATGCTAACTAACAACAGAATATTTTTAAGATGGAAAGCCCTGGAATTATTAACCTATGTGCTCTCACAATGCCCTGAACCAACAGCTGTCATCCTTGTGACACCGCACCACTCTTCTATGTGTGCTTCTTTGTCTGAATCCACAAGATTCAAAGATCCTCAAGTTCAGGGATCAAGTCTTATTCATGTCTCCAGCACAGATCATGGTCCCTGGCACCCTGTAAGAACTTAGTACATGTTTGTCATATAAAGAAATCAATCATTTGATGAAGTTAAACAAATACTACCACAACACAGATAAACCCCATGTGGCAAATAGACGGTTAACTACGTCTCAATTATTGTATTTTTCACCTACAATTAAACAAATATTACTTTCAAATTATGGATATTTAATTTCCCTTCTCCTTTCAAATAACTAACTGGGTTTCATTTCAAGATTAAAGTAGGCATTTTTAATGAGTTCAATATCTATGGCTAAAGCCCAGATAATTAGTTATTTCTCATTGTATAAATGATTCCAGGAATATTCTACATAATTGACTTTTACTAAAACCTGAGTCAACCAAACTGAATGTCTCTAAATCACATCATGTTTTCCTGCTGCACTAAAATTCAATTCCAAAGATGTTCTGCTGTTACTGTGGATCGATCTTTGAAGAGAATGCCTCCAAAATTAAGTTGCAAACTGTGTGACCTACAGATAAATATCCATAAAGTAATAAGTACAGTAAAATAAATGATTATTTTAGAAGAAGCTTTGATTATTTAATAAAACAAAATATTCTTCTGTGGCCATTATTATCACCACCTATAATTCTATATATTTGGATTTTTAAGCCCTGGATTTTTAATTAAGGGACACCTATATTTTATTAGTAAATGACAGAGAGTGGCCTAGAAATGTAAAATTCTTTAAGATTTCCTTGCCATATAAAGTCAATGGTAGTTTGAAGGTTTAAGATAAAAAGTCTTTACAGTTTAAGAATATTTAGTCTTTACTAAGTATCCTCACCTAAATCAAATGCCAATTGAATAATTATATCAAAGGCTCTTCAGAATAAATGATCCTTAACTGTACAGAGCCTTCTCTCTTTCTCATATGAAAACCAACTAAATTTAATATTTTTGCAAACAAACTGCAGAAAGAAAAACCAGTGAGTATGCAAAAACAAAAACAAAAACAAAAACAAACCCAACAGCAACAACAAAAAACCACCACCTACAATGGCTTGCACCTTCAGTCCAGTTCTAGAAATGAACCTAAATCTGTAAATGGAACCCAGTTTATGTAAAAGTAAGTTTTTCAGTCTAGTTAAAATAGGGTCCTCAAATACAGTGGAAATAAGGCATAAGGAAGCTGGGCACAATGGAACCAAATGTTTCTGAATTGGGAGAATCCAATTTATTTGCATACTGTATGCTTTCCAGACCCAGGTACCCCTATGAAAGCTACATTTATCAAGAAAATTCATGTTCCTACCTAGGTCCTTTCCCACACCCCCTTCAAAGGAAAATAATGACTTTTCCTCAGGGACATTCTGATTCCAGGCATAGTGAATGCAGTCAGGGCTCATGGTGCTTTTGGCCACTCCAGTACATTTCACCAACACCCAAATGGGAGCAGATGAGCACTCATCACCAGAATCACTCTTGGTTAATTCTTATCATTTGAAATTACTTAAATGTGCACATTTATATTAATTGTGACTGTTTAGTATGTAAATCATTTTATAGAATGAGAGGAGTTACTCTCAAAAAAGTTTTTTGTTGCCTTTCCCCAGTAAATAATCTTTTGCATCACTGCTAGATCTTGCCTGAGATATGTGAAAGTAAATCACAGCTGTAGTCAAGATGACCTACTGGGTGAAAAAGGCAAGCCATACATCTAGCAAATGGCATCAGAAGACCTCTGGGTAAAATAAACAAACAAACAAATAAATAAAATTTTAAAAAATTGGCCATTAATCCTTTTCCATTGTGTGGATTTTGATTATGGTCAGTTCAAACTGCAAATCAGCAAACTAAAATTTTCCCAATGGTAAATAAAATTTCTCATCTAAAATCATGGTCACTGAATTTATGAACAAAAGGACAGAGGTGTTTTTAATGCAATTTGACTCTCAGCTTTTTTTCTCTCTTTTTTTACAATTTAACTGGTAATACTGATGCACATGCATTCAGCTAAATTTAATTTATAAATGCAGTTCGAATTTTTGCCAAGAACATTCTTAGGACATGTTAAAAAGTGATGTTAAAATAACCTGTACTTTTGATTCCAACATTTACAATCCCATATTTTTCATAACATCTCTCTCAAGCTAATTTAAAATGGGTTACAAAAATTTAAATAGGTCAGCCCCTTAAAGCAATGTTGGAAGTTTGGCAGTTTCTGTAAAACACTCAAAGAAAAAAAAAAAGCTTCATTTATTCAATGAAGAATGTCAGTTGTACTATTTTCCTCAGCAGTTTATCTATGGCATCTTCCACTATAGTATCAATGGCCAAGAAGCAGACATTGGATTATATATTTTAACAAAGTAGGGGAAAATAAGGCATTTATTTAACATTATTTTTCTTTGAAAAAAAAGCTTAAACAAAAAGATTCACTGCAAAGATTATCTATGCTTTTTGTGACTTTATTTTTACTAAAATTGTATCTATCACTAGGAGATTTCTTCAAAATGACAATTCTATAATTTCAATATAATTTAAACAGACAGAGGAAGAGGCAAGTCACATTCCCAGACAAGGCAGATTTTTCAGATTACCAAGAAGGAAAAATGTAAGCACCTTAACCTGCAAAAATAGTCCAAATGTGTTCTTTTGCTCTTTTGTATTTTTTCCTTTTACTGAAGATACTTACTCCATCTTGTTTCACAAATCTTAAGAACAAAGCAGTCTCATGATTCAGACATTAGCATACAATTGGGCTCTCATTCCTACGATTTCAGCTTACTTCATTGCCTCATGCTTTGTCTCATTTTTTAAGCTCTTTTCTCATTTTCTTTAGCCTCTGGGGTGAAATAATGGAGAAAATGATAAGGAAAGCAGAAAGTGCAAAGAGAAGTAGCTTGGGCGAGAGCCCAGCTCTAGCTGCCTCCCTGGACGGAGCAGGGGGCTGCCTGCAGGCTTGTTCAGTGGTCTACCCCATGAGAAGTTCAGCGCAGATACAATTTCAAAATATTGTGATAAAATTTGACAACCAAAAAGAAAAACCTGTACTATATCAAATATGGGATATATGATTAGGAGTTATAAAAGGCTTTCTAAAAATGTAAATGGGAAGTAATAATCAGATGTCATTTGTTTCCAGACTCCTGTTTTACGGCCACTAGAACAGCACTCACTGCCCAACAGAAGCAAAATGCTAGTTAGCAAATGCTCGCTACATATGTATTTTAAAATTCCTAGTAGCCACATTTTAAAAAGTAAAAATCAGGTGAAGTTAATAATAATAATACATGTAATGTAATCAATATATCTAAAACATATCCAAAATATGTCTAATATAAATTGACTATATCCAAACTATTGTCATTTTCAATATGTAACCAATATAAAATGATAGAGATGGTTTACATTTTTGTCCTTGTGGTAGGTCTTTAAAATCTGGTATGTATTTTATACTTAAGAGCACATCTCATGTCGGACCAGCCACACTTCTACTGTTCAGTAGCCACATGTGGAGTGTCTGCTACTGTATGGGACACCAAAGGCCTAGGACATTAGAGGGAACTCAGACTCTACTACTGTCCCTAAATACTTGGGCCTTACAACTAATTCCTTTGATTTTGTTTTTAGGGACTAATAAAATTAGGCATTGCCAATATGCCTGAAGACTGTTCATTACTTAGTTCATGTCTTTACTTATGCTGCTGCTGCCTAGAACACCTCTCATCTCCTCTCACCTTTTCAAGCTATACTCACCCCAAAGTTACTCCTCCATGTCCCACCCCTTCCTCATCGCTTCCCACAAACACTCCAGTCCCAGTCTTTCCCTTTCTCCCCAGGCATTTGCTTCCCCTCTGCCTTCCCAGTCCCTGGTACAAAACTGTTAGGGCCTAACACAGTTGCTGGCCTTCATCATGTACTCAGTGACTGCATATTAAATAAATGAAAAAGTCATTTGTACAGTTTATCTTAGCATTTGATTCTGGAGCACCTATACTGTAAAGATAAATAGGCATTTCCCATTTCTAAATTAAATGTTATTTCTTATGAAGCAAAGCCTATACTTAAGTTTCTTATAATTACTGAAATCTCTCCTCTTCCAAGAAATGCATAAGACATCTAGTCTTAGAGAAGAAGAGTAACTGCTGAGAGCAGAAGAGCCCTATTCAAAGTCCTCAAGCTGGCAATGTATTTCCCCAAATGTCTTCTCAGTGTACTTTTTGTCTAGTCAGGCCTCATCCGTTTTCTCCTCCTCATGGTACATCACTTTTCTTTGATGTGCTCTTATCTTACTCCTTGAAACTGCTACTCAAGCCTGGAGTTTTCTTTCCCCTATCTGAAAATACTGTCTGTCACAGAAAAACAGTAGTCACTTGAAATGAATGAAGTTTGCTTACTGGGCCAGCATTTATCTTTTAAATGTTTATTTATTTTTGAGATACAGAGACAGAGCATGAGTGGGGGAGAGGCAGAAAGAGAGGGAGACACAGAATTCAAGCTGTCAGGCTCTAAGCTGTCAGCACAGAACTCCACGTCGGGCTCAAACTTATGAACCATGAGATCATAACCTGGGCCGAAGTCCAATGCTTACTGGGCTGAGCCACCCAGATGCCCCTGAATGGGCCAGCATTTAGAAAGCTGCTGCCGATTTTGGTGACAATGGTTTTCTTGAAGTGGTACAGGTAGGAAAAAAAAAAAAAGGTTGCAGAGGAATGAGGACAAAATGGAGGTGAAAGACTAGAGACCAAGTGCCAACTATGGTATTTTAGGAAGTGAGTTGCTAAGGTCCCTTCAGCCAACATTCTTCACAACCCTTCACAACCTTCAGCCACATCCTTCACAACCCATCCTGAAGCACAGGAGGATGGCACAGTATAAAGGGGAATCTGGCACAGTCTTGTCTCCACATCGCTCTGGGCTGCACTCTGCTATCCATTCCTCGCTTTGATTTTACTTGGCTCCAGACCTTTCTATCTGCCCATTCTGGGCTTCATCCCTTGATTTTATCTTTGCCTTACCTTTTAGATCTCTCTCTTGGCAGCATTTTCTTAGCTACAGTCTTGGCTTGATATTACCAATAATTTACACCTTTTAAATCAACTTGCACTAAGTCAGGTACCTCAGGTGAACTCTGCTTCCATCCAGCAAGGCCTTAGGAGCCCTTTCTGAGCCCCACCCCACTCTGCTTCCACAAGCAATGACCCATCTGCATAACTGGGACCTGTGAACATAATGAGACAGATAGAAGAAGAGAGGCAAAGTGATTCTCTCACTGGATACAGTATGATTGTAGCTGACTTCTCCAGCTCTTCTTAGAACTCTGCAAAAGAGACCATTCAAAGTAATCTAGATTACTTTGTATTGTGCATTAATTATATTTCATTGAAAAGTGTACTGGCCTTATTGCAAATTATAATATAATTATAAATGGCTAATAAGAATTTAAAAAATAAAAGCCTATTGAAATATATTCCATTTCCCTATTGTAAAAAGTCCTAGTATAGAGAGGCTTAGGATGCTATTAAGTGGCCTTCCTACTTCTCAGCGTAGAGAAGCTTAAAATAAAATTAGTATTACCACCTTAGGTGGTTTAGAGAGCACTGTGCTTCATCAATTTAGAGGCACTACCAATTGTAAGACACACTATGAAGAAAAAAAAAAAGCTGCCAATTATAACTTTAAGATGCCCTTTATTATAAAATATAGATGTCATAGATGTCAAAATACGTAAAGCCTGTGTGTCTAATTATTGATGAAATACAGTATTTCTTAATGGAGCTAACAGAAGTAGAGATGAGAGGCACAAAACTCAATCAGCAGTGTATGCACGTCAATGGGGACGACTGCTCTACCAAGAGGAAACGGCATCTGTGGAATGATGTCTGGCAACTACAATATTCAGACATTTTACTGATGCAAGTGGAAAAATAAGACCTACTTCTTAGATCTATTTATCAGAACCACCAGGGCTAAGACCCGGGTGAAGAAAGTGAGCATTCACTTTGGGTGCAAAACTGACAGTGACAACAAAACCAGTCATATAGATTAATAATATTTTCATACAATACTTAAAGTCAATGCAAAAAAAAATCCATGCTGAACAAAATATTAGAATTTTTAATAAAAGTAGAATCAGTATAGCTAAAGTTTCCTTTTGCCTCAGGCTCCAATATGGCTCGCAGGGCACTGAGAACCACTTATGTATCAACTGGATATAAATTAAAATCAATTTAAAATGAATGTGATAGAGTACACTGAACTATTTTTCCACGTTTTAGCTTGACTTTGGAATACTGCATTGCACCCGGAGATATTTTAGAAATGACGAATGTATTACTAAGTTGCCTACATAATCAAGAACTGAAAATTAGTTGAATGGTGTCCATAAAGGTGTTAAATGCTTTTAGAAAAAGAAGAGAATGTTTTATTGTTTTCATTTTGATTCTAAAGGTCTTCTTAAATTTATTTATTTATTTTTATTTTAGAGAGAAAGCGAGCCAATACCTATGAGCAGGGGAGAGGGGCAGGGGGAGAAAGAGAGAATCTCGAACAGGCTCCACAGTGAGCACAGGGCCTGATGTCGGGCTTAATCCCACAACCCTGGAATCATGACCTGAGCTAAAATCAAGAGTCAGATGCTCAACCAACTGAGCCACCCAGATGCCCCTTAAATTTAATTTTTAAGTACTGTTAGAAATAACTCATTTTTACAGTGAGATACTGGCTGAGCAAAATTTCAAGAAATAGAAATCTTCGTGTATCATAAAAGTATCTGGATCTTTTGTACCCTAAAGAAGCTTAAGAGCAAGCTGGAAACTCCACCAGAAAAAGCAACCAAATGCAGGCTTTTGGCCATCCTAAATAATTATGAGAAGGGCTCATTAGGATTTTCCTTTGTAGAACCCCAAATGTTCTAATCAATACCAATTTCACTGAGTGTAACCATTTTCTCGATTTAGGCCATATCTGTGTCTAAAATGTATTGATTCAGAGCTGAGCAACTGATAATCTACTCAGCATTACGCACAGAACCAGAATTGCTCGTACTGAATCAGTAGCCCTGCAAGCACTGGGCCCATCAGCCAACAGAATTTCCCAAGGGTCTGCACCAGTACCACAACAAAGCCTGAAGGTTTTGTTCTGGTGTTGTTTAATCTACTACTCACTCATTTCTTGGTATCTTTTCACTGCAGCCCAACTTCTCTCAAGCCATAGGTTATTCATCTATCTATCTAATTTATATCTATCTAAATTTATCTAATTTATATAGCTGTCTTATTTATATGCATATTTGACAAATTTTTGGTAGAAGATACTTATTTGATAAAATGGTCACAATGCAAATGCAAACTTAAATAGATGAAAAAAAAAACCTGACAGTAGAGATTAGAGTTCATTATGTGTCCCTTTTTAAATTATTTGCTGAACCATGAATTCTTGTTTAGGATTTCTAATACATGAAGACCATCCATGGAAACTTTCCTGACTATTTTCCTGAGGGATGGAATGGAAGGGTGGTTTTAACAGAACTGTCTTCACTAGACTTAACCATTCCATTCCATTTCCTGAAGGGAAGCTTAATTTCTTGTAAAGGAAGCTTATGTTGAGCTGCCAGATGCTTCATTCTCAAACACAGCCAATGAACACATATTGATATTTGCCAAACCCGCAGTGGAGGTGGGACACTGAAAGGGTGCCAAAGAAGCTGCTAATTTTCTAGAGGGAGGCATGTGTGCTGTGACTTGTTTTTGTTTTTAGCAGGTTAATGATTAATATAAGAAATTTATATGAGTTTTATCTTTTCAATAAAAACAGCTTTCAGGCCATACCATCATCTGTTATTATTGTATCATTAATTAGTGAAATCATTAAAAGTAAATGAGTCAGACTAAAAAAGACAAACAGTACATGGTATCACTTATGTATAGAATCATTAATTTTTTTAATGTTATTCATTTTTGAGAGACAGAGAGAGACAGAGTACGAGCAGGGAGGGGGAGAGAGGGAGACACATAATCAGAAGTAGGCTCCAGGCTCTGAGATGTCAGCACAGAGCCTGAAGCAGGATTCTAACCCATGAACTGTGAGATCATGACCTGGGAAGAAGTCAATGCTTAACTGACTGATCCACTCAGGTGCCCCTATATGTAGAATTTTTAAATTAAAAAGACACTTATAAAAAGTCAGACTCATACACAGAGAGTAGAAAAGTGGCTGCCAGGGGCTGAGGAGGGGGTAGAATAAGGAAAGGTTGGTAGAAGGGTCCAAACTTTCAGCTGTAAGATGAATAATGTTGAGGAGCTAATGCATAACATGGTGACTACAGTTGATAGCACTGTATTGTATAACTGAAATTTGCCAAGAGAGTAGAACTTAAATGTTCTCACTAAAAAAGAAAAGAAGGTAAATATATAAGGTGATGAACATGTTTATCAATCAGATGGGGGAAATTTTTTCACAATATATACAATACAAAAATACAGTAGACAATTCCTATGGGACGGAAGTCCACTATGATCAACTACACAGTAAATGATGACTGATAACAAAATTAGAATTCACAGATAATCAAAAGCTCTTAAGTTTAGTTGTATGCTTCAGTCTTATTTTTTAAAACCATATGACCAAAACCAGAAAACAACCTGTCAGTTCGAGTTGTCCTTGCTAACAACCAGACAATGGCTGGGAGAGGAAAAAGAAGCCCAGCATCTGAATATTTTTGAATACTGTAGATTTCTCCCAGAAAAATAATCTCCAAGACAGACTTTAGAATTAAAGGACAAATACAGACAGTTGTTTTTTCCTCTGTGTTCCATAATTCCATGACAGTGTTAGTAAGTACTTCTTTAAAATGCATTTGCTTTATCAGCATTTACTGATAAGACCTGGGATGATCTCATTTTAAACACCGCCATTAATTACGGTTTCACCAGAGATTGAAGTTAAAATTTTAAGTGATTGTTTTAGGTCTAGGGTTCCTGAACTTAAACCAAAAGTCCATATGCTTCACTTTCAGCTTTATAGTAAAAGTATACCGACAGTTTCAGATTGGAACGTGAGCATGGCGGTGCATTTAAATGAGAAATCTGTTGAATATGGAGGGGCCTGGAAAATAGTTAGACTTTTAAAGACGTTTATTGTTGGCCTCCTTACTGTAACTGTCTCCCTTTCACACAGTTCCACTCACCTGCAGATATTCTGTCTTCCTTTTCTATTTTAAAGCCATAAAGGGAAGATATAGAAGAAAAGCCAATTTGAGAGAATTATGAAGAGTTAAATTTAAAAGTGAGAATAACTGCAAATGAGCCCTACTAAACCACAGCAGCTGGCAATATGTTTTTAATTTGAAATTTAAATCTGTGCAGATTTTCAATGTCACAAATTTCTAACGTGAAATTTGCCTCTTAATGTTTTATTTGAAGAATTATTTCCCTGTATAGATATCAGAGCTGTATTATAATCAGCTTTTTATCACTTTGTATTCAAAGTGAAAAATATAACAGTTTCATGCACTGAACATAGCTTTACAGCATCTGTAGCAATTTCATAATTAGTTACAATTATAGCTTGACTTTTTAAAATTTGCTCATGAAAAATGCAACCTGCTTTGAAAAAAAAAAAAAAGGAGGAAAAACCTCTAGTTTGGGGACAGGAAACTCAAGCACCAAGTGACTCTGCCACGGGACATATTCAACTTCACACAGATGCATATTCCTCAGCTCGCTGAATTCTCTCCAAAACACTACAAGTTAACAAATTTGCAAAAAAAAAAAAAATACAGAACAATATGCATCACTTTTTGTGTTTCTGTAGCTTAGTGCTAGTATTCATGAGACAGCACTATCTTGATTTTGAACCTGAATGATGGATATCTCAATCATTACTATGAAAACTGTAGTGTGAAAATGAAAGAGGGAGAATATTTGTCACATCCTGAACCCTTGAAGCTGTTCCTTGAATTTAATATCTCACATTAATGTTAAGTAAAAAAGAAATACCAAAAAAAAAAGCCTACATTCTAATGCAGCTATTTAAAATCATTCATGCATACATAAAATAACTAGAAGGTATTGTGCAAAACTAAACGTGATGGAATTAGGATTTTCCCCCCAAATTTAGTGATTATAAATTACATCTTTAACATCATGAGATTTGTAGTTTTAAAAGCCCATAGGTCACCTATGTAGTTCTTATCTTTCCTACTAGAGTGTAAAGGGCTACCATCTCTATCTCACTCATGGCATCAAAACAACTATGAGTGCCCTCTATCTATTTGTTTTAATACATGAATGAATGTATAAATATAATCAATGAACAAACTTCCTGTCATTTTCAAGAAAGTAAATCATTAAAGGAAAAACAGTAACAGGACATCTAATCTTCCATAAGCATATTATTTAAGTTAAAAAGTCTAAAAACTGAAATAAATATTTTCCCAGGGAAGCCCACTCAACACAAACCTAAGGCATTTTGTTGGTCATCAAGGACTGGCATCTTGGTCCTCTGAGTAGCCCAGAATCCAGAACAGTGTGTGGCACATGTCACTTCGCCATACAGGTTTATAGCAAAAAGGACTAAATGTGATGGCAATGGTGTCTCTTTGACAGTCTTTCAAAGAGAAATCAGTGGCTCTATTCTTCTGAATATCAGTTGTATTGATTTAACAAAAATCAAGCCCTTGCTCTGTCAGCTCTTCTAAATCTAAAATTATTTCAAATATAGGAAGCTTGTAGGTCATTAATGGTCAAATTTAAAGATAGGTCTGTTGCTGCATTTAGGCATTAAATTCCACAAAAATCAATTATAAGGGATACTTCAAATATATTTTAATGATTCAAATTCATGATTATCAAAAGGCTAAAGAAGGACACAGAATTTTCATATTATACTGTTAAGGAGAGAAAAAATACACACTTTTCTGAATTTATCATCGTAATTGTACCATTAAAATGATGACAGCACTTGCCCCACATCTTCATTTATACATACCATATACACATATCTTATGCAGCAGCACTTTATTTCTTTAATATTCTGTGACTAATATTGTACAGTACAAAAACACAAGTTTTAAAGGAATTTAGATAAATATGAAAAGGGTATATATAGAAGGTTAGTATAAGTCAACCAGTTTCAGCACACTAACCTCTGGGGGTGACATGATGGAGGTAATTATGAGGAGTTACTGTCCCTGGTGCTATTGTTAAGACCAACTGCTTGCACCCACCCAACATAACCTAGGTTATGTATTTATGGTTAGATGGAAATAAAATTCACCGCAAATGTGCATGTTTCTTTATTCTCACATCAACCACAGATTTTAGTGCAGGATGTTAGAAATATAAATATATATCCACCGTGGTTTTTGTTATTTTCTTCAGCACCTGCAAGTTATTATAACACATGTTTTGTGTAATGTTTAAATAGGATTGCTTATAAAATAGCATGTTCAAAAAAATACTCCAATCTCAAACAACTGAAAAGTATCACTTCAAAGGCAGGTAAGGAAAACACAGAAAAACAGCAAAAGATCTATTTTAGGTTCAGGTTTAAAAATACAGATTGATTAAAATCTTAATAGAGACTTCAGATACTGCAAGGCAACAGGGAGATGGGAAGACATTTGACTGAGTAGAAGTTTCCACCTAGCTTTGGCTAACTTTAGAGGAAAGTGATATAGTGTGTATACAGATAACAAGAAAGAAATTGTGATTTTACATGGAAAAAATCAACAGCTATTTCTTAGCCTTTTTACCATGATTTCATTTAAAACATATTTTTCTGCTGTATTTTTTTTCTGATAGCAAATGTAGCATGACGCCTACTGAATTTTCAAAGGACACATAAAAACATAAAGAAGAAAATAATCTTTTTTTTTAAAAAAAATTTTTTTTTTTTTAATGTTTTGTTTANAAGAAGAAAATAATCTTATCAGTGAAGATAATCACTTATTTTCAAACTGTCGTTACTTCTTGACCACGTAATGAACATAGTTCCTATATTCAATCATCAGATCCAATTCATATTTATATTAGATAATTTAAAGATAAGCAACTCTTTAAAAGTTCTGAGCTTATTTCACTTATAATCTTCAGTCCTATGTATGTACAAATCACAGGAACACGGGTTTTAAGATGTTTTTCCTTAGAATTCTGTCCTTAGAATAAGCAGCCACGTGGTATTTTCTTAATTTAAATGACATTTGGACTATAAGTCCAAGTTTCATGATAGAACCCAAATCTGCATATGTGGTTCCTGAAGTTTTAGATATTCTTTTATATAGATCTCTGACAGAAATGTAATTTTAGACTCTAATGATCACCATTCCTGCACAGCATGTCTCCCACCTCATAACATGGAGTTTTTCTGCTGATACTACCACTGAACCCCACCTGGCACCACACATGTGCAACTCACAGTGTGGACAAGTCAATACTCCCTAATGTCTGTCTGTGACCAGTTCAAGAACCAATGCAAAAATTCTTCCCCTTTGCTCTGCGCCCATCCTTGCTTATGATGGATTGCCTGAGAAGGAATCTCAAGATATACTCTCATGGAATTGAGCAATCAGTTACATTTAGTACATGCCAGCACAATAACACATTGGCTCTCCTTCATTTTCTAGTTCATTTCTCTTGTCCCTCATTCCTATTGCCTAGAATTTAATTCCCTAATTAAGTGATAGCTCATAAGAATTTTGCCTCAGGTTCTGATTTCTGGCTACAGACCATTTTATGGCAAGACGGTGCAAAAATGTTTTCATGATCAAAGAAACCACTAGTCTTCTAAGATTAGAAGCAAGTGGCCTAAGGTACAGCAAAGATAATACAATAAGTGATATTGTAATATTGTAACAATATTGTATGGTGACAGATGGTATCTACACTTGTGGTGAGCACGGCATAACATACAGAGATGTTGAATCACTATGCTGTACACCTGAAACTAATGTAACATTGCATGTCAACTATATTCAAAAAATTTATTAAAAGAAATAGGTGGCATAACAGCATAATGAAATGGCCAGTTATAGGATCAACTTAGGTGTCAGCTCAGGGAAAATTCTGTGGGGTCTGAGGAGGGGGTAGTCTATTCTCCAAAACAAGGTTTATGTATTGAACCAATGGTGCATACATGATACAGTACATGTCTGGAATTCACAGGTCTGAGAATCTAGGGATAAAGGTAGGATTGGCCCTTTTCACCAGCACTCCCAGTTGTCAACTTGTGGAATTTGTACTTCCTGTCCCCAAAACCTTAGACTATGCCAGTGTAGGTTAATGAGTTCCCAAGGAGATGATACTGCTTCCACTGGAAGATGTAGTAATGTTTCTATAAAACTTTAGACCCCTCATGCTTGAGGCTCAACAGGGAAATAGATGAATAAATAAATGGATAACCAAACCTAATCATCAAAAGGAACTAGAGTTGGGGCCCATGGGTAGCTTAGTTAGTTAAGTGTCCAACTTCTGATTTTGGCTCAGCTCATAATTTCAGGATTCATGAGACCAAGCCCCTGATTGTGTGGAGCCTGCTTGGGATTCTCTCTCTCCCTCTCTGCCCCTCCCCTGCTCACTCTCTCTCTCAAAATAAATAATTAAAACATTTTTAAAAAAGAGGAACTAGGGGCGCCGGGGTGGCTCAGTCGGTTGAGCATCCAACTTCGGCTCAGGTCATGATCTCACGGTTCGTGGGTTCGAGCCCCACATCGGGCTCTGTGCTGCCGGCTCGCTCAGAGCCTGGAGCCTGCTTTGGATTCTGTGTCTCCCTCTTTTTCTGACCCTCCCCTGCTCACGCTGCCTATCAGAAATAAACAAAACATTAAAAAATTTTTTAAAGAGAAACTAGAGTTTCTGCTACCCAATGGGGATGAGGAAGAATATAAATGTGGGATGATTCACTGACATCTCATAGTGCCTCTGTGATCATGGTCAATGACCAAATGTAGCAGCTATAGGCTAACAAAAACAAGGCATCTAAAGGTTCTCTACCAGGACAAATATCGTATGTTTGCACGTATAGGAGGATTAGGAGGAACTTAACTGAGGAACAAGGGGGAGAAGAAGCGGGGAAATGGTGGGGGAAAGGGAGAGAGGCAAACCATGAGAGACTCTTGAATGCAGACAAAAACTGAGGACTGATGGATGTGGGGGGGAGGGGGGATGGGCATGGAGGAGGGCACTTGTGGGGATGAGCACTGGGTGTTATGTGGAAACTAATTTGACAATAAACTATTTGTAAAAAACTAAAAAATAAAAAAATAAAAAATAATAAAATAAATAAAGGTTTTCTCCTTTTATCTAAAGGCATCTAAAGATAGAGAACTACCCAACAAGCATGCAACCAAGATTGGATGCATTGTTATCCAAGAGTAAGAAAAAATCTAGAACGGATGGTGAGGAAATTTACAGTGAATACCAACTACAGCTTTGGGATCTTCCACCATAATGGAGAAAGACCATTACTTGTCTCATTAAGCCTCTTGCCTTAAGTCTTTTAGAAGATATGACAGGTTACCACCTAAAAGGGGCTACTGTGACTGATTAGGAGAAATGGGGAGGACATCTTATATTCATAAAAAATAAAGACCCCAGCAATAGCACTGCTAGGCATTTACCCAAGGGATACAGGAGTGTTGATACATAGGGGTACATGTACCCCAATGTTCAGAGCAGCACTTTCAACAATAGCTAAATCATGGAAAGAGCCTAAACGTCCATCAACTGACATATGAATCAAGAAGATGTGGTTTATCGATACAATGGAATACTACATGGCAATGAGAAAGAATGAAATCTGGCCATTTGTAGCAATGTGGATGGAACTTGAGGATGTTATACTGAGTGAAATAAGTCAGGCAGAGAAAGACAGATACCATATGTTTTCACTTATAAGTGGATCAGGAGAAATTTAACAGGAGAAGGGGAAAAAATAGTTGGGGAGAGGGAGGGAGGCAAATCATGAGAGACTCTTGAATGCTGAGAATTAACTGAAGGCTGATAGGGGTGGGGGAGAGGGGAAGGGGGGTGATGGGCATGGAGGAGGGCACTTGTTGGGATGAGCACTGGGTGTTATATGGAAATCAACTTGACAATAAACTATGAAAGAAAAAAAAGAAAATTATGCACATTCATGAACTGCTACCCTAATCAAATATAAAACATTTCTATTATATCAAATTGTCTCCCCCTACCACTACCCAGTCAGCTCTCACCCCTATATGCAACTGCTTTTTCCATTTCCATAAATATAGTCTTTTCCTTTTCTTGAGACTCATACAAATAGAATCTTAGAATATTTACCTAATGAGATTCGCTTTTTTTGCTTACCATATTATTTTTGAATGTTGAAGATGCTGTCTTTATGAGTTACTCATTGTTTTTGTGTTGCTGTATAGAAATTCATTGAATGAATATACTTCATTTGTAAAAGTTATTCTATTGTTAATGAACTACTGGTTAATTCAAGGTTTGAATATTATGAGTAAAAATCCTATGTATATTCTTACAAAAAAAAAAAAAAGAAGCTCCTGAGTGCTAGAAGTTTTCCATTTTTCTATATCTGTGGAGTGTTTTTTTACAAAAAGAAGATTAAAATGCAATTCTTAATTTACTTTTTATATGTGATAGCCACTTTTTGAACAATAAATAATCTTAGACTCAGTAAATGCTACAGATATCTGAAAGACAGGCTATTATATAAGCATCTAATCCTTCCATCACTTTTTAAAGTGTTAAAATACAAAATAGAATGTGAATATATTTTGACATTCTGTCTAAACAATATGATTGTCAGAGTAAATATTACACGTTTGAAATATAACTTTTCTTTATATATAATAATTCTTCCCATCACCATTGACAGTATTAAAATTCAAAACAGAATACATGAAATCTGAATTAGTCAAGATTTCATATCAACTATATGTATGAAAGTCACATCTTGTGTTTAAGTATTAACCAAAGCTTTTTGTTGATGTCTTCTAATACTATATTCACTCAATTCCACACCAACTTTCTCTGGGATTTTGTTCCTAACCTGTCTCACCTGGCTTGATTCATCCCTCCTACCTCACTTTAGCATGACCTGTCTAAATAATATTCAGGTTTCTTACTAGTGACCTGTTTACACTAGTAAGAAACTAGTGAGAGAGGGAAAGTCCAATGGTCTTCTGTGTGCAGGGACCTCTAGGAGTCTGACATAAAGCAAATTTTGAAAGTCAAAGAAGGTTCAGTGAGGCCATTCTTACCAAAAGATACTAAAATCCCTACCAATTACCAATATTTTAGCCAATACTTTGAAGAGGTCATGGAATTGGATTACCTGAGAAGTCTCAGAAACACACTTTAAGGCTAAGTGCTTTTACTGAGGAAAAAGAGAGAGAGAGAGAGAGAGAATGATAAGCATCAGGAAGGGATGAACACGTCCCAAAACATTGGAAACTTCAACTTCAAAGAGGCCGATTAAGGAATCAAAAAGGGAATTTCAGTAGCACTTCTCTGGTTTTCTTTTCTAATGTGCATCAATTTGCAAGCACCTAATAGGATTTGATTAAATTTTAGTGTTCTCTATTTGAATAACTATCGTAAATACCACTAAAAAGTAATAGCAAAAAGTTGTCTTCATAAAATGAAGTTTTAGATCACTGTTAGGTACACAGCAAATAGCATGCAGTCTGGGTCCCAAGGAACAAGGTTGGAGTCCTGGCTTTGGAACTTCATAAACATATGATTTGGGGCAAACTTCTGAGTATCATTTATAATGGGGGCCACAAAATGTTGTTGAATGGAATAGTGTATGTAAATCTGATATGTCACATATAAAAGCACACGATATCAATTTTCACAATTATTATGCTAATTTAATTTTATATTTAGTATTCCTATAATACAGACACATCATATGACTACTATTTGTCAACTATATTTTATCAAGTAAAAGCTCTGTATTTGGTATTTGAGCTGCTACACAACACAACTATGTGATACTAAACCCAGGTTTTACCCTCTCTGAGCTCCATTTTTTCATCATCATATAGAGAAAATGCTAAGAATTACCTCAAAAGAGCTGATATGGTGATTAAATGAGATGACACATGCTGGTATGTACAGAACCTAGAACTCTCTGACTCTTAGATGTCATAATCATTATTGGAATATGGGTATTATTGCATTTTGCATACCTCTATTTTTCCATACAGGAGTGTGTCCCCAGCTTGATATCATATCCTTAGTATTTTGGTCACATATCAACCCAGGCTGTGACAGATTCTGGCTGATGTTTCATTTATCCCAAGCTAGGTAGATGGCAGCCTCATAGCAATGCTGCTAACAGTCAGTCTGAGAGTGATGAAGCATCTTCCTCAACAGACTATGAAACTCTTATCATGGGTTTGCTTTATCAGAAAAATGTACGACCACATGTAAATTCCTGTGGCAATTCCCCGAAGACTGCCCTGCCGTCACAGGGCACCTACACAATGACAGAGCAGAGATCTATCTGCTGATGAAAAATACTAATTTTGTCATTTGACCATTATAGCCTTGACAGGGAACATAAATAACCCATCATTAAGGGGACTACTATAAAAAATAGATAAATGTGTCACTTTATTCTAAGAATGCAGCAGAATTAGAACTGCATTTGTGAGAAAAAAAAACAGAAAAGATATGAGGAATTATGTACATGAAAAAGCAAGAATTTTGAATGCACTAAGAAATTGCATCCACTGAGCCATGCTTGCAGCACAGTATGTGACATCAGTATGCACAGGAACCTCAATTTTGGCAGCATTTTTAAGTGTGTTTATAGAAGATTTTTTTTTTTAAAGCTAATGGGCATTACCTTGCCAATGGCACATGACACATTATGTTATTGAACAATTAAGTTAGCAAGGTAAGTTAGTAAATGAACCATCTGATAGTCATGAAAATGACTTTGGCAACCTGTGAATTGTGTAAGCACATCAGAGACTAAGAAAAGTACAAAATTAATAGTCATTAAAATGCAAATAGAGATACATGGGTATCTCAGGAATGTGTGTGTATGTATTTCATTTCCCAAATTGTCTATAAGATGTGCATTAGTATATTTCTTCTGCATGTTCTTCATAGTACAGTATTTTTTTCCTTTTGATGTGTACCATGATCATTTTAAGACAATTTTCATTTGTTTCAGTTCCTTGGATTAGGGTTTTATTTTTATGCTCCAGCCAAAAGAACAGTATGTGATATAGCTCTTATTTTAGTGACAGACATTCCATATGTATCATGCATGAAATGTTAACAAATTACAAATCATCCAAGCTTGTAACATATGACAGATATAGAATATACTGACATAGAGTTAGGCAATTTTCTGAGAATGTGAGTTTGTAGTAATTTTGAGGGGAAATCTCTTTTTCATGGCTTAAAAAAAGTAGAGAAATCAGAATCAAGAGAAAAATATAAATTCGGGGGGCAATAGAAATCTGACTACACTATTGTTTATTTCCCATCCAGATCACTAGTATGTTTAACTTCCAAATTAGCAAAAATTACATCAGAAGAAGAATTATTGTCCTCGGTGTCTCTCCCTGCCTTGGGATCCTTTAAACCTAAACAGTTCTCTTCCCACAGCACTTCAGTGAAGAAGCCCATGCAGGCCAAAACCAAGCATTCTCATGGAATGGGGATGGGAGGTGGGCATTAGGAGCTATTTGAGGCCAGGCTTCTGCCCAGATCTAGCTTCTGTCCCCCTGGTACAGAACCTGCATATGTAGACCCTCCAGGTTGGGTGAGCCAAAATCTGAAGTAACAAGTGAGATGCAGGAAGATTCCAAGCAACGGCTATGTTGGGGAGACTAGATGACTTTTCAGTTTCTCATTAGTTCATCTTCGTATTTCTCATACTACCCAATACAGTGCCCTGTAACACCAGTAAAGGTCTTTGGAATTAATATATTAATGTTTATTTGACTAATCCACAGTTACAGTATATATAATTTTAAAAATACATCAAAGGGGCCCTGGAGTGGCTTAGTCATTTAAGCGTCCAACTTTGGCTCAGGTCATGACTTTATAATTCATGGGTTTGAGCCCCGCATCGGGCTCTGCACGGACAGCTCAGAGCCTGGAGCCTGCTTTGGATTCTGTGTCTCCCCTCTCGCTCTGCCCCTCCCCTGCTTGTGCTGTCTCTTTTTCTCAAAAATGAACAAATGTTTAAAAATTTTTTTTTAATCTTTTTAAAAATAAATAAATAAAATAAAAAATATGTCAAAGCCAAATATGAAATGTTTCTTGCCTACAGTCAAGTAATGTAAATGCTGAAAATCATCTGGCTTACAAAGTTGTAAGTGAGATATAAAGTGCATCATTTAAATAACTGATTGTGATAATAATCGGTTTAAAGAGGGGAGACTACAATTTCACGTAATTGTTACCTTGTTATTAGTTTAATTAATTACATACTAAAGCTTAACTGTATGTGAAATATCATACTTATTTTATGAAAGCATCACAAATTACATCTTAAACATCATGATGCAAATCACAAAAATAAAAATACTTTCCAAGTGAAACAGAATAGAAAAAAAAAAGGACACAACCTTAATGCTCAGGAGTATAGGAACAGATTATTCAAGTAGGTTATATCATTTTAAGTGGAATACTATATAAAAAATAAAATAAATGGAATACTATGTAGTAGTTTAAGAGATGAGCTACTGCATTTCACCAATTCCAAGCTGTAATATTTTTTACAGTTTACTATATGAAATGGGGTTGCTTCTTAAATTTCTGTTCTTTAGGCAGTAGGCATGCTTTGGTTGCTATTGAGTAAGCATGCAAAAAACTGACTGTTATCCCTGATGGCACACCTGGACAACTACAAGACTGTAATACTGAACTAAACAAACCACTTAAGAATTGCCTGAATATGGAGTATGAATCTTAATTGTTACCTTCTGGACAGATCAAGAAAGTGCCAACACCAAAACTGACACAGTGGGTATCAGTAACTTGGAAAAAAAAATATTGGAGATAATAATAGAGCATTCTTTAAAGAAATACTCTTTCAGCAATACTTTGAATAGCACAGAGGATAATACTGTTTAGAAAAACATAAGCATCAGTAACTGAGTCAAACAGTGATTCAAGAATTTAACTCTGAATGTGAAGAGGTGTTAGGAATATCTTGTTAATTTTCCTTGTATTTTCCTTTCTATATCACAGAGCAATAAGTGATAAAAATCTACATCTACTAACTCTGAAAAAGCTCTTTCAGTAATAAGATCAATTTAACTGGCAATATTTTTTTTTGTCTTAGTGATACAAAAATATTGATGAGTCAAACACAGTAGATCCATATGCAAATATAAGGACAGATCTCAAAAGCATATTGTTGAAGGAAAAAGTATGTTGCAGAAATATATAATACAGTATGATCCTACTCATATAAAAAGAACTCACATAAAATTGTAACCTATATTTCTGCAGCTGCACATACACATGCAGGTCAAAATATAAAAAGTGCACTGAAAAGAAACACACAAAACTAATTATAGAAATTAATTCAGTCCATGTGGAGGTAAGAAAATCAGAATTGGAGGTCATAGAAAAATGTGATTTAACCTAATCACTCATAAAGTTCTACTTCTGAATTGGGAAATACACTCTTACATTACTGATATTTTTTTCAAGTACTATATATCTAGAAAAACTGGCCAAAAGCAAACATATATATAAACGTTATATATTAACGAATATATTACACAATACATTAATAATGTTAATGCACTACAATATATATAAATATTAACCAGTAGTTGATTACCAGTGGTTAATGGGAATATCAGTCTTCTTTATTTTCATGTTGGAACTTTATCAATTTTCACATTAGTTCTCATGTTTTCAAAAGTAAAATAACATTAGGGAGTTAATCACACACTCACATTTTTAAATGTCAGATAAAATAATCAAGCAGGAACTTGATTATGCATCTTTCTATCAGAGCCATCTAATAGTATGAGCCAAACAGTCCTGTATTTTTTTTTGTCCTTGGACTCTCTCTCTCATGCAATGAAGAAAAATGTAATAAATCTGGACTTCATTGACCTAATTCCTGGAAATTTTCTTGTCAATTTTAGATGGCAGCTCTTTGGGAGAAACAACCATTCTTTCATCTTCTACTTTTGATTTATGTAAGTTGTAAACATGACTTTAAACCCTATAAACTTGACTTCTCAGACAAAGTGTTTTATCCTTATCACTCTTGGTAATTTTCTCATGTTCCAAAATGGTCTGAGTTATTTAATGAAGAAGCTTAACCTCTTTTTCCTTAAATGTTATTCTCCTCTTCCTTACAGAGAAAGATAAATAAGATAAAGATGTGTGCTTTACAATTCAGCAAGGAAACAGGGCTTATGAAAGACTTACCACAGATCTGGGGATTGGATGCAGCAGGAAATAGCGATATTTTGCTATGTGTACTGTATCAGCTAGGTTTGGGATGCAGGAAAGAAAAATTATTCCAGCTCTTTTAAACTAAAAAGCCAATACAGCAAAGTAGAAGTCTGCAAAGTCACTGGCAGGACTGGACTGGGAGGCTTTAGGCTAGGTCACCAGTAGGGAATCTCAGAAAAGAGCACAGAACTGTCCCCCATGCCACCATTGGGAATTTTTGGAATCCTAGACCTGTGGATCTGGAAGCCATTGATGCCTCTGCCTTAATTGTCTTTTCCCATCAACCAAACTAGCATCTTGGCCATAGAATGCAGTTTTAGACAGACAAAGAAAACATCTCTACAACTTAAGTTGCCAACATCAACAACACAGCAGAAACACTGCCTCCACTTTACTTCCTTCCTCCAGATCTGATTTGAGTGTATATAAATGGCAGGGCTAAATCACATTCAGAAACTTAGTAAAGTCTAAAGAAGATTCCAAAAACTCTCCAGTCCTGCTAACTATTGGTATCATAGCAATAATACAACCAACACTGATATTCAATTAATATTCTGAAGAAGTATATCCAAGCATCTGAATTTTGTTCTGTTTTAATTAAAATTCTCAGAAGTCTACAGTGAGGTAATGCTTCCTCTCTAGCTTGCTTCCTTTCTGGTTTTGGCCTCTGCCAATTTGCATGTAGAGCTCACTGTGTCACAGTTACCATCTGTTTAAATAACCCACATCTCAGGGATTTACACGGCTGCACGTGTCTCGGCAAACCTCTCAGTTTGGAGATGTAGGTCAGTCAGCCTAGATTTTTAACAGAACAGTTGGCTTTCCTATACAAATAACAGTACTTAGAATTTTAGAGTGTTCATTTCCTTTGTCAAGTTATTGATCATCTGCATATATTTTAATTATAATAAGGCAGCATGAAGAAGGGAAAGATGCATGGGCATTAAAGACAAGATCTTTGGTAGATGTCTTAAAACCTGGTTAATGAGTAGATTATGTAAGTGGCAGACTTATTTTGGGTCTCAAAACACAGGAAAAAAATTTGAACTACTGAATTTTTTTTTCTACCCTTTAAGGTACAATAATGCTTGTCCAGTGACTTCAGAATGCTCTCCATATCAAGCCTGTAATTTCCTGGAGCTGATTCTTAAAATTAAGAGGTTATCACTATTACCTGATAATCTATCAGAAGAATCACTTAAAAGCTTGCTGTGTTTCAAAATGGGCCTCCTTACTGTGATGTCTGGGGAATGTTCTCATTCCATTAGTAAACCACAATCAAATAAATGAAAACACACATTCTGAGAGAGTTCTTGTGCTCTTTATGAAAATTGCCTTCTCACGTTTTTGTTTACAAACTTCATATATAAAACTGACAGCTCTTTCGTTACGGACTGACCTCAGTAATACTTGTTCTGTAAAACTCCTGTATGACCACCTCCAGTTCAGTCACCAATTACATTTAGTCAGGAGTGGCTCTATCATTCATTAAACATAGCCATTCCCAATTATAATAAACAATTCAAATAGTGGGGTGCCTGGGTGGCTCAGTCACTTAAGCATCCAACTCTTGATTTTGGCTCAGGTCATGATCTCATGGTTTGTGGGATCTAGCCCCACATCGGTGTCTGCGTCGACAGCACAGAGTGTTTGGGATTCTCTCTCTCCCCCACTCATACACACACACTTTCTCTCTCTCAAAATAAAAAAAATAAACATACAACAAAGAAAGTTCTTCAGGAGCTCTGAAAGATAAGCAATTGATTAGCAATGGGAATGGGGATTTGATTAATCAACTGTGCTTTGACACAAAGGAGAAGAGTTGTTATTCTATAACTATTAACTATTTCTATTATACAAAAGGAAAAATTATTTTCAGAGAAAATTTTACTTCCTCCCTCCCTCTGGCTCATCTGTACGTGGTCTGTGCATCCTTCAGTATGTAACATCTGGCTTAATCACAAATGGATTTGATGGCTCAGGGCGGGATCTGATTGGCAGATACAGCTACAGCTAAGATCTGCAGAAGAGGTCCCAGTGTTGCTATGGTGACAGAGCTCATGTTTCCAAGTGGCCCAGTCAGGGTGTGTCATATTGAACCACAGTTACTGGGGGAGGAACCCAGGACCCTCTGAAGCCTAGCTTGGCCTCCCTGTCCTTCCCAGTAGTATCCATTATTCTACCCTGATTTCTCAAGTCACTACATATAACCAACTCAAGCCTATGACTAAATTTGTTTCAGACAAAGGCAATTTAGAGTGCAAACTGGACTAATTTCGGATAAATGACATGAGTTATCTCTGAGTAAGTGTTGCTAAACTCCAAGGGGTGCCATTCATACTAAGGCTTGCTCCAGGGAGCACCATTCACTACCATATTCTATGCGGGTTGTCCCCTGAGGCTAAATTGAGGTATTGTATTGCCAATGACTTAATGTCTTAAGATAATTACAATTCTTTCTAGAATCTCTAAGGTCACTTCTTTCCTTGAAAGGAGATCTGAGATATCTACATAAATATATACAGATATTTTCTATATAAGTGAAAGTATCTTTTCAGTTTCCATAATCACTTTGAAACCACCCCCTTTTTAATCCCTCTCATTTCTTTGAAAAGTAAAGAATAGAAAGAATAGGTTTTCTTTTTGTAGGATGCGGAGACCCAGTATAAGATAACTGGTAAGGCTTAATAAACACTCAATAAATATTTGTATATTTAGCTTTCTTAACTATTCATTTAATAAGCCTAAAAGGATCTCTACTTATGATACTATATACATATATTGTATACGTACTTGAATGCATAAAAGCACATTACTTTTAAACTTTTTATTAAGATACAGGTTTTAGTAATTATGAGTGGCCTTTCCCAAATTATTCTGAACTATTTAAGCTTCACTGTAAAAAGAAATAATAAACCCAGTTCTCCAAATTTCATACTGAAACTCATTATTGCATAAATCTGCAAAATGCAATGATTACATGGGTATGAGTCAATATCCTTTTCCTAAAGGCAGGCACGCCTCAGTCCCCCGGCGTTGGCAAGTGCCTCCAAAGCTCCAAGCATCATCTTTCTTGAACGCTATGTAAGAACTGTAATTATTCATAAAGGAGAGATGCAAAAGCAAAACTGTCATCATGGACACAATCATTTCAGTTGGGAGAAATAAAGCATACACAGGCACGACCTAAAAACATTATTACAGCTACTGAAACATAGAGTAACAGAATAAGCTTATTCTTTCAATTCTAAGATTGCAGAGTTTCAGTACATATTAACTTTTCCTCTTTCTTCTAGTTATACTGCATCCTGAAATTATTAAGTAATTATTACCTATAAAAATTGAAAATTACCCCTGGGGGCACTGACTTTTAAATTTGTCTACTAGTTTCACAGTTTTTTTACATATATACAAACTTATCCTTATGACACACTTAAAATCCTCACCACTAAGCATCAACAAACGTTCTAACATTACAAAATGTATGAAATGGTACATGCACTATAGAAGCTAGAACTGAGAGACACAAAACGTTGTATAACATAAATTCAGAGAAGAAAAATATCAGTGACTTTCATAATCAGCATTGAAAAATTTATTATTTGTTTTTAAGATCTAAAAACTATCTTGATTTCAAGTTAATGTTGACTGTTCACTATTTTAGGGCTACTGAAATTGATTTCTTACCAAAACTGAAGTCACTGTAAATCTTATTATAGGGAAACTTTGAGAGGGAGGTAAAAAGGGGAAATAAAAACAAATGGCTTCGAGTCTGTTGAAATTGCAACAAGCAACTGGCTGAATGAAACATTACTTTTAATCCCAGAAAATCAGTTGCACGGAGTCTTTGTGATGTATTATGCTCCTAATGGTTTATGACATAGCACACCCACATGTCACTGTTTAATTCAATAGATATTTTTCAGCCAGTTGCAGCAAGAGCAAACCAAAGACTTTTTCTAGCTTCTATGAGAATTCTGTTTAAGCGGTTGAAAGCCTGTGCCCTCCAAAGACACGGCCCACATCCCTAAGATTCAAATACCTCATTACTCATGGAGCTTCACGTGTTGTATGTGCAAATCTAGTTTCTCAGAGTTAATCATACACGTGTTAAAATCTCAATGAAAATTAAATAGATAAAAGATAACTTTCCTATAGTATATTTTGGGCTAAGTGAACATATCTCTCGGGAAATTGCAATTCAATCAAGTGGAGATTTTTCATTTAAAACTATTAATTTCAATCTAGCAAAGTGTTGTCTATGGCAAAAGAACAGAAATGCACATGCTTAATTTTAAGATCACACTGCTTATAGCATTTGAAGGTTAAAAGAGACCAAACTCTTGTGATTGTGAAGAACCACAAGTAAATGAGAACAGGAAAATTGCCAAAAATCATATATTTTTTAGAAATGAGTAAAAGAGTTTTCAGCCTTAACATCTCTATGTTTACCTATATTTATGATAGAGAAGTTATGAGTATGACCCAATTCATTAAGGAAGGGCGGGATCAAGATGGCAGAATAAGGACTCATTGAAGCTTCCCATCCCACTCTTAACCCATACAAAATGGCATAAATATATTTGAAAAGTGAAACATTCACAAGGCTAGTGGGAAAAAAGACATGACCTAAGTGAACAGAAATACTTAATTAAGAGAATTCAGACTTTCAGTGGGAAAAAAAAAAGGATGGAGGACAGCTGTAAGAGAATTAAAACTGGGGATAAGGAGCAGGAGGTGGTTACACTGTCCATTAGGAGAGAAGCGGTGGCCCAGGACACTAAGGGTGGCTGGCTACATCAACAATCCTGTGCTTGCCCACAGCCAAATATGCCTACCCCGAACCCCCAAGCCTCACTTGTGCCCAGAAGAAGTAACCAGAGGTGCCTGACTCCAGGGTGATTTGAATAGGCATGGGCAGGCAAAGTACTCAGAGCTCCCCCCCCAGCCCAGAAATGGGGACACCTCATTCCCAAGCATCTCCTGCCACTTTCTAACAATTGCTGGTGGGGAAGCACAAAATGCTGTGAACAGGTACACCACTCAAAAAGGTGAAAACACAATATAAAATTAATGTATGAAAGAGAGGCCCAAATAAACATAGACGAAGTATGTAACCAAGTACATAGAAAATACAGCAAGAGAAAGTAACGTATTTAATGGAACACACCACCTACCATGTGATTTAGAAGTATACCACACACACACACAGAAAATGAACATGAGATCTCAGAAATGAAAAAATAAAAGATTTACTTAAAATTAGAAACTGAATAGGATAGGTAACAAAAGATATGCAAGTGAAGATCAGTTCCAAGAAAAATAAGTGTGTATATCTGTGAAATACTTGTAAAAGAATGTCTTAGTAGCCTTTTTATTATAGTCCATGTGGCCACTAACAAGAGTATGGATAAACAAACTACAGTATGTTCATGCAGTGGCATACTTNCAACACTACAAAAAAAAAAAAAAAAAAAAAAAAAAAAAAAAAAAGCAAAAAGCTATTGAGACAGATATCATCATGAAAAAATAATCTCACAGACACAATGAGTAAAAGAAACCAAACACAAAAAAGTATATGCCGTACAGTTTCGTTTTCATAAAATTAAAAAATGGTGATAGAGCTATCAAAATAATGGCTGTCTTTTGTGGAGAGTAAGGATTGCCTGGAAAAAGGCTCAAGAGGACTTTTTGGAATTATGGAACTGTATCTTTTTTATTTTTTTAAAATGGTTTATTGTCAAGTTGGTTTCCATATCACCCAGTGCTCATCCCCACAGGTGCCCTCCTCCATGCCCACAACCCCCTTCCCCTTCCCCAAACCCCAATCATCCCTCAGAAGAAGGGGAAAAATAGTTGGGGAGAGGGAGGGAGGCAAACCATGAGAGACTCTTGAATGCCTAGAACAAAAAGACCCAATTTTTAAAATAGGCAAAAGAGACTTGAACAAACATTTCACAAAAGAAGATATATGAATGGCCAGTGAGCACATTAAAAAAAAAAAAGCATTAGTCAACAGTTAAATGCAAATTAAAGTCACAATGAGATGCTACATGCCCACGAAAAAGGCTAAAATTAAAAACATTGGCAGCACCATATGTCATTGAGAATGTAGAGCAAGTGGAGGCCCCCACATGTTGTTAGTTGATGTGTAAAATAGCATGAGCCCTTTGGAAAAAGTCAGTTTTCTAACACAGGTAAACATGCACCTGACCCAGCAACTGTACTCATCACTCATTATGAACTGTATCTTCATCAATGTTAAGCCCTGGAATCTGTGCATCTTTAAGTATATGAATTACACCTCAGTAAAAAAGAGAGGGAAGACGTGAGCTGGAAAACTGGCCAAGAAAAGTATACCAAAATATATCAAAACAAGGAAATGAAAATGAAGGCTTGAAAGAAAAATACAGAAGCCTTGAGAAGAGATATAAATCCTTAAGCATTTATGCAGTAGTCCCAGAAACAGAGAACAGATCAAGAGACTGGAGGAAATGCTCCCATAATTTATAATACTTCTCAAACCTAAATAAAGACATTAGCCCTCACAATCAAAGGGAGGAGAGAGATCAGAGGTGGAAAAGCAGACACAGATCACAGTCAGTCTGGGAACACCAAGAATTAAGAAAAAATGTACTAGGCTTCTAGTACAAACACTTGAAGAAACCAAAATTAAATATTAGGTTTAAATAGAATTTTCAATAATATTTTATACAAGAGGACAATGGAACTATATATTTAAAGTTATAAGTTGTACTACTTTGTAAACGTAAAATTCTATACTCCTAAGCTGTAATTCAGATGTGAGTGAAAATAAAGACCTTTTCAGGTATGTGAAACACCAAGTTTATCATTCTCAGACACTAACTGAAAGAATTACTACAGGAGCTACTAAAGTACAATAAAAAATAAGTATAAGTGGAAATTAAACACAGAAATAGCAGTGAGTCAGGAAAACAGTAAAATGTATGGATAAGTACAAATAAGTATTAATTGTAAAATTTTAAACATGCAGTAAATCCCAGAAGCTATCAATATGGGAAGTGTCAAAGAAAGGAAGGAAGAAGGAAAGTAAAGTGCTCTCAGATCCTGGTCTTGCTCTGGAAAAGATACAGCTACTAACTCTCATTGAAAGTGAAGTTTAAATGGTTGTTAAAAATGAAGGTGTTCCTCTAGAAGGATGGAAAACAGGAATATAATTTTCAATCACTACCAGCTCAAGTTTGGCCAGCACCCATGTTTTGCCTGGCCAATTCAGTATTTAAAAAAAAAAAAATCAAATTAGTGGCCTGCACTTAAACACAGGACTATTTACTTAAAATCCAGATGGTCTGGCAAGTCTGTTTATTAAAAGGGTGTGAGAAAAAATAAGGAATAAAAGAGGGAACTTTAAAATAGTTATGAGATTTATTAAAAAATGAAAAAAGAACACTTATGAGGAGCTTTATATAATAACTTTGAAAACCTAGGCAAATAATCTCTTTAGGAAAATATATTAACAAAATTGGCCAAAAAAATCAGAAACACTAAAAGGTTCAAAAACAGTAAAAGAGATGGAAAATGTCTATCCCCTCCAAAGTTGGCTGTTAAAAAGAAGTTTAAGAAGTTAATTTCTACATCCCTTCAAGAAGCAGATAATACCCAGATTATAGCAACTGTTCCATAACATGGAAAAGTGAAAAAGGTATGGTAATAATTTCATAATGGTGACATAAACTCCTAAACCCAAGTCAGACAGGTCAATATAAAAACAAAAAGTCAATCTTACTTAGAAACACACAGTAAAAATTCTAAATAAAAATAGACACAAATCGATCCATCATGACTAAGTAGGTTATTTATTCCAGGAATGCAATGGTTTCAACACTAAAAAATATATCAATGCAATTCACTATAATAATGGACAAAACGAGGGAAAAAAGCCTACAGGAGGACCTCAAGCAATAAAATCCAACTCTCCATCCAATTAAAACAAAAACAAAATTTATAGTAAACTAAAGATACATAGGAAACTAAGAAACATTCTTGACTCAGTATGAAGCTACAAGAAAACAAGAGCAATTGTGGTATTTACTGGTGAAAACTAAAGCCAAGAATAACAGAAAAATACCCTTATTTCTTCTATCAGTCAATAATGTGCTAGACTTTTTCATCAAATTGGCTTATACATCAAGAAAAAAGTAAAAGAATGATACAACATTTTAAAGGAAGTAAATGAATTTCAAGGCAGAAACTGATAGCTGCCTACTCAATCATACCTTCTCTTTCACCTTTTGTTTAAAAATTACAGTTTTGCCCAACAGATGGAAAGACACTAAAAAATTCTCTCATACATAATGTTGGCAAGGATCTGAGGAAAGAGATACTCCCATAATGGAGAGTATAAACTGGTGTAACCTTTCTGGACGGCTGTTTTTTTCTTGTCTTAAAATTAAGTGTACATAGGGGCGCCTGGGTGGCTCAGTTGGTTAAGTGTCTGACTTCGGCTCAGGTCATGATCTCACAGTTCATGGGTTCAAGCCCCGTATTAGATTCTGTGCTCACAGCTAACTCAGAGCCTGGAGCCTGTTTCGGATTCTGTGCGTCCCTCTCTCTCTGACCCTCGCCTGCTCACGCTCTCTCAGAAATAAATAAAACATTAAAAAATGTTAAAAAAATTAAGTGTGCATATATTTTGACCCACAGATTTTTCTTATGAGAATCCACCCTGGACATATTCTTGCATACAGGCATAAAGACATATAAAAGAAAACTCACTGTGATGTTGCTTCTCATAGTGTATGACACTTGGAAACAACCTAAACTGTTCCATCAGAACAGTTAAATAAACTAAATAAATTTCCATGCTAGTCACTCATCCATTTACAAATATTTTTTGAACACCAAATAATGTGCAAGCCACTGTTCTAGGTCCTGGGGATATATCAGCGAACAAACCCCAAAAGTAAATTCTACCTGTTAGTGGAGGAACACAGACAATAAAGACATAAATCTAGCACATGTCAGATAGTGGTGTTACAAAGAAAAATGAAGCAGGTTAAGAGAAGACAAAGTGATAGAGCTAAAGAGACAGAAATAGGGATGAGAGAGACAGAGGGGGAGACATGGAGAGAAAGAGGGTGGAATAGAGAGGGTGGAAGGGAGGGAGAGGGAGAGAGAGAGATAGACTCTGAAAGGGAGGATGTAGGAGATAGAGAGGAACAGGCATGGAATTTCTGATGAGGACATATTTGGAAACTTGAATAAAGGGAATAAGCCAAGAAAATATCTAGGAGTGGAGGCTTTCAGTCAGGAGACATAGGTGAGACTGTGTTCAGTGCATTCTAGAAATATTAAGACACAGCCAGAGCGGCTGGAAAGAAGTGAAAAAGGAGGACAGTGAAATGAGGCAGCCATACTCCATATATTATATCTGGTAAGGATTCTGATTTTATTCTAAACTGGTAAGATACCATGCAGCTATTACAATTAATGATGTAAGAGTATATGGCCTGGTACAGAGAGTCTGTATGATACACAGAATGACAAAAGGGTTGCAGAAAAATACATGCCTGTAACACTTGCATATTAAAAACACATACAGATTTCCCTGATGATGATGAGTGATGCTGAACATCTTCTCATGCGTCTGTTGGTCATCTGTAAGTCTTCTTTGGAAAAATGTCTATTTGGGTCCTCTGCCCATTTTTTAATTGGGTTATTTGGTGTTTGTACTGAGTTTATGAGTTCTTTACATATTTTGGATATTAACCCCTTATTGAATATATCACTTGCAAATATCTTTTCCCATTCAATAATGGTTCCTTTTCATTTTGTTGGTAGTTTCCTTTGAATCAAAACCACAATGAGTATCACCTCATACCAGTAAGAATGGCTAGTATCAAAAAGACAAGAAACAAGTATTGGAAAGGATGTGGAGAAAAGGGAACCCTTGTGCACTGATGGTGGAAATGTAAATTGGTATATTTATGGAAATGGAAAACAGTATGGAAGTTCCTCAATTAAAAACAGAAATACCACGGGGTGCCTGGGTGGCTTAGTCGGTTAAGCGTCCGACTTTCACTTAGGTCATGATCTCGCGGTTCGTGAGTTCGAGCCCCGCGTCGGGCTCTGTGCTGATTGCCAGCTCAGAGCCTGGAGCCTATTTCAGAGTCTGTATCTCCCTCTCTCTCTGACCCTCCCCTGCTCACGCTGTCTCTCTCTCTCTCTCTCTCTCTCTCCTAGAAAGAAATAAAACATTTAAAAAAAAAAAACAGAAATACCACTCAATCCAGTAATTCCACTGCTGGATATTTCCCCAAAGAAAACAAAAACTAATTCGACACTTTTATGTTTACTGCAGCATTGTTTACAAGAGCTAAGATATGGAAGCAACCTAAGTGTCCATCAACAAATGAATGAATAAAGAATATGTGGTCTGCCTCACGGTGGTCAGAGTGGCTAAAATGAACAAATCAGGAGATTCTAGATGCTGGCGAGGATGTGGAGAAACAGGCACCCTCCTGCACTGTTGGTGGGAATGTAAACTAGCGCAGCCCCTCTGGAAAACAGTGTGGAGGTTCCTCAAAAAACTAACAATAGAACTCCCCTATGATCCCAGCAGTAGCACTGCTAGGCATTTACCCAAGGGATAAAGGAGTGCTGATGCATAGGGGCACATGTAGCCCAATGTTCATAGCAGCACTCTCAACAATAGCCAAAACATGGAAAGAGCCTAAGGGTCCATCAACGGACAAATGGATCAAGAAGATGTGGGTCATCTGTAAAATGGAATACTACATGGCAATGAGAAACAATGAAATCTGGCCATGTGTAGCAACATGGATGGACCTTGAGGGTGTTATGCTGAGCGAAATAAGTCAGGCAGAGAAGGACAGATACCATATGTTTGCACGTATAGGTGGATTAGGAGGAACTTAATGGAGGACCATGGGGGAGAAAAAGGGGAAAAATAGTTGGGGAGAAGGAGAGAGGCAAACCATGAGACACTCTTGAATGCTGAGTACAAACTGAGGGCTGATAAGGGTGGGGGAGAGGGGGGTGATGGGCATGGGGAAGGCACTTGTTGGGATGAGCACTGGGTGTTATATGGAAACCAACTTGACAATAAACTATTTATGGAAAAAAATGTTGAATAAAATTAAAAGAAATAGGTGGTCTATATGTGTGTGTGTAGGTATATATATATGAAATGAAATTTTGCCATTTGCGACAACATGGATGGACCTAGAGGATATTATGCTAAGTGAAGTAAGTCAGACAGAGAAAAACAAATACTATATGATTTCACTGATATATAGAATCTAAAAAACAAAATAAATGGACAAACGCATTCATAAATACAAAGAACAAACTGGGGTGCTTGGGTGGCTCAGTTGGTTGAGCATTTAACTCTTGGTTTCAGCTCAGGCCATATCTCATGGTGTGAGAGCCCATGGGGCTCTGCGTTGACAGCACAGAGCCTGCTTGGGATTCTCTCTCACTCTCTCTCTCTGCCTCTGCCCTGCTCGCACTCTTGCACACTCTCTCTCTCTCAAAATAAATAAATAAACTTAAAAAATACAAAAAACAAACTGATAGTTGCCAGCGGGGAGACAGGTGGGGGGTGGGCAAAATAGGTAAAAGGGATCAAGAGGTACATACTTCCAGTTATGAAATAAATAAGTCACAAGGATGCAAAGTACAGCATAGGGAATACAGTCAACAATACTATAATAACTTTGTATGGTGACAGTGGGCAATTATACTTGTTGCAGTAAGCGCTGTGTGATGTACAGGATTGTCAAATGACTATTGTACTAACTGAAACTAATATAACTTGTATGCTAACCTTACTTTAATTTAAAAACAATAACAAAAATAAAAATACAGATACAGAAAACCAAATTAAATGTACATATATATGCACACATATTAAAAAAAAAAAAGGTAGAAAGATACATTCCAAAGAAGCAAAACTAATTTCTCTGGGAAGGGTTCTGGAATAGGAAAAGTACCAGAAGGAATTTTGGTAAATCTATCTATATACTTTTTAATTTCTTCATGATGAGAATGAAGATATGTGCTATTTATTAGACTAAAAATTAATCTAACTACAGAAAAATAATCTTTAACCATCCAACACATCTTTGCATCCCTAACAAATAAAGTGAACTCTATGAAATTTTCTATTTCTATATAAATGGTATAGGAATATGACAATTACTCAAAAGACTGCCTTTTTCTGGACAACTCTATTTTTGCATATATGTGTTGTGTGTGTGTGTGTGTTTACATAAATATATGTATTTATTTACATTACACACATATAATGAGAATCTTGGGAATGTATACATATATATATATTTTTTTAATGAAAAACTTAAATGACTACTAATGCAGAGAAACAGTTGTAAAATTTATTTACACAGTAATATGTCCAACATGACAAAAGCTTCTAGGGTTATAGAAGGGTGAGTCATAGTGAGGCAGCCCTTCCTAAGGACTCTTGACTCAGGGAAGCACAGAAATAGGCATGGTACTTGTGTGCCATCCAGTATCGATGGATACTGATGGTTAAGTGAAAACGGTGGTCCTCTAAATCATACCTGAGTGAATCAGTGAGAAAGGTGATGTACACAGTCTAACGATTGGGTGTGGATGGCCCTAGCAAATTAATTCTCTTATTATCAAGTATTTCATAAACACTGTAGATAGATACAAGGATTATGCAGAGAAATTACTTAAAACCTTTTTAAAACCACAGCTTGTTTAAAAATTTTCTCTGAATTCTGAAGAAATACTTATGACCCCCCCCCCTTTGTAACAAAGCTACCTTTCCGATTAGAGAGATTTGTTTTCATTCCTTCAAACTGGCACTCAGACACTGTGCAACTTTGTTGAAATACTTGAACACATTTTATTTACAACATTTCCAAATAATTAATTATCTTAATTGCAAAAAGTCAAACATGTAACATCACCTAATTTCTAATTTGCAACCCTTGGCATAGTACATGACATGAATATGTTAGATCAAGTGTAAGTTTTATATGAATTTATGTAAGCTGTCATTCCTCAAGAGGATTTGCAGTCCCAAAACATATTTTTCAAATCTAGGTTCAAATCCAGGTTCCTTCCCCTTAACATAGTTGTATGTCCTTGGAAAATTTATTTAACCTCTTAGCACTTCAGTTTTTTCACCTACAAACTGGGGACAAAAAATCTACCTTTTGGGTTATTACTGTGGGTATCACATTCTGTTTGTGGGAATCACAATATGTTAAGTGATTAGTTAATATTTATGAAAATGCTTAAAACCATTAGAGGTATGTATATGTTGTTCCCCTTCTCTACAAAATAACATAAATGGAAGATGGAGAAGAAGAAAAGCATGTATATGTTGTTCCTCTTCTCTACATAATAACATAAATGGGAGATGGAGAAGAAGAAAAGCACACACACACACACACACCCTTAAGGCTGTCTATGGGCCAGTCATTACGATTGGGAACAGGATCCTAGGGCAGAAAAGACACATCCCATGCCCTCTAAGGGTTTATGGGTAGAGTGATCCTCATAGAAGACTTCCTAGGATATCTAAAAGGATGATTAAAGAATGGAGAGAGAGAGAGAGAGAGAGATGACATTTCATTAAATGAGCAGTAAGGAAACTCCAGTAACATGTGGATATTAGTGTCCACTTGGTTCTGTATCTTTGCTGAAATCTCAAAAACAGTACTTAGATGAACTTTTATGGCATACTCAGCGGACCAGTGTCCCTACAGGAAAACTTAGGAACTGCACAAGAAAAGGGAGAATGGTGATTAAGAAAGGAAAAAATGCAACAAGAACAAAGTATAAGCTCAAGCAAAATCTAAGATGTGATCTTAGCAAAAATTAGGATGATTCTGGTTTTTTCTGTGAATTTATTTGCATGGTAACAAGCTTTTTGTGTTCATATTTATTAGGCTTTGAGCAAGAAACAGTGCCATTAAAATATTACAATAATTTCACTAGCTGCTGACACATATCCCACCTCCTGCTTGCTGTGATCGCACATCCATCTAACTTGTGGCTCCTTGTTCCCTTCTCCTTCCACTAGCCAGTCCAATCATACCTCTTTGGACTACTGAAACCATAGGTAAAAAAAACGCAAACCACGCTGCAAGTGTAGGTGACTAGTCCATTCTGCTTCAACAATTACACAGGGGCTAAAATGCCATGGGGGGCACCATGTGCCAGCCCCTCACCAAATGGTTTATCCTCACTGTGCCTTTGAATCCTCACATACAGTAGGTATTACTGGGATCTTTATCTTAATGGTGAAGAGATCGAAACACAGAGATTTATTAATATGCTCAGGGTCCTACAGTTTGAAATGATGTTTATATCCTATCTAAATTTCAGGAATTTAAGCATTACCCTGTATGCATTCCACAGACTTTTATTCATTCAGCAGACATTAGGCAATTCTCGTATGGTAGGTACTGTGCTTTGCCCTCAGAAATCCAGGCTATACTGTGGAGAATGGACTACATTGATCCAAAGTGAGATTTGGTCAGGCAGGTGAAATGAGGATTGATGGGGAACTGAGGATATTTTCAAGACAGTATCAAAGGTGTGGTTAATGGAATTTAAGAGGAATGAGAAGGGAAGGGGTGGGGAAGCCAATAGGCAAGAAGGGAATACAGGAGCCATAGGCTGAAGAAGAAAGAGTATTTTAACAGTGGTCATGTGAGAATGCTAAAAGGAAGGGTTGTGTTCCAAGACTGGTCTGTAAGTATTAATAGTTTTGGGTGTGGAGCCATTGTGTAATTTGGTAAAAGTCACAAAGGACAGAAAGAGTTGAGGAATCCAGAGGCCAGGTGATGGCAGCCACTAGAGGGAGAAAGCAAATTAATCTAAGTGCGAGTTGTACAGTTTATGACAGGGAATGACAGTGATCTAAGAAATGGACAGGAGAGAAGGGGTAGTGGATGGGACAGAAACAGCTTTAAATTAGAAGAAGCTTTATACAACCTTTTACACCAGAACCTAAATTTAATATTTTTTTATTATTGTAATACAGCTACCATTTAAAAAAAAAATATTGCCATGTGTTTTCACTCTCTTCCCAGCAGATATTCTGACATTATAACATCAAGGAAGGGGACAGGGAAACTCTACCCTGGGATGGAGAAAAGATATGGCACAGGAAGTGGCTGTGAGATTAGAAGAGGGAATGAATGAAAGGCTGTCAGATCCGGGCTGTGGATTGTGGGAGAAGAAGATACAGGCAAGGGTGAAAGGTCAGATGCACAGGTCTTTAACTTTCCCATGCTGCGGAGGGGCAGGGCATTATGCAAACATTCAGGTAGGTACTGGGAGCTCTAACACACTGGGAAGTCTGGTTAGTGGCACACTTTTGTGAGTGTTGTCTGAAGAAGTTCTTCACATGCTCATGCCAACAGTGTACAACATACAGCAAAACACAAATGGAAGAAAGTGGCTCAATGGGTGAGTGGAGTATAGCCTCAAACCACCCATGTTCTCTGGTAGGGTATACAGGGAATCCAGAATTTTCCATGTGCCCCAGGAAGAAGCTGAGGAGGTGGAAACAGGGCTAGAAGTGTGACAAAATAAGTACAGTGTATAGGGACTTGGTGAGCAAAGGCAAATAGCTGGGATCAGGGGTATCTGCTGTAAGTTCTTTCATGGTACCCACAATATAAGTCTTGGCCAGACAGATTTCAGCAGCCACCAATGTCAAAAGTAAACCAAACCAGCCACTGTCCAGCAAGGACCTAGGTAGGTCCAGAGGATGGGGACTGATTATGTGATCCCCATTTGTCCTGCTAGGAGATCATGTAAGCCCTATCATCCATACAGTCAGACGTCACTTTAGAAAGGAAATCTGGCAGAAGAAATACAAAAGACTGAAACTGAATATTCATTTGATAAAGACTGAGCTATCCAAAATAAGTTACTTAAATCAGAAGATAATGTGATACAATAAATTGTCAAGTTTACGGTTTGCCTTCTCATTCTCCCTGTTCAAACCTTTCACAAACCCACTATTCAATGCAAATCAGCTCACATGCCAGACATGAAACACCTCCATTTTCTTGGCCAGTATGCATTCAGTGTGCAAATGGACAGTTTCAATGCACACAAACAACAAAAAGTATTTCTTCCAAGTTACCATTATTGGCAAGTATTAAGATACTTTTAAACTAAATTCCCCAAACCTTAATTTCATTTTATGCCTTTTAGTCATAAACCACTGCAACATCAAATAAATCTTCCCTGCTTTTAGACTTCTTATTTGCTACCTTTCATTATTTGTAGGTTACATCCTTTCATAAACTGATGTAATCCAACTTCTATGTATTTAGCTCCTACAACCTTTTCTATTAATTGAATCTCCACATTCCCTTAATTCTATTTTTTTCCTGCTCCTCATTTCTTTATTTTTAATACCTTTTAGGTTTAGATGTAGCTAAAAAGGAAAGGAATGCCCAGTTAGTGGTATCTCATTAAATAAAAGCAGAGGCTATCCCTTACATCCCACATATCACACATCAGCCTTCTCAGCTATTAAATCATATCATAAATGTATGTAATATGATTTCCACTATCAAATTTCTTTCCTTCCTCTTTAATGCTTTCAGAGTTACATTTGAGTTTGGCTGCGCCAAACCCAACCGCACAAAAGCTCAAAAGACCTTACTTTTTTCCCCATTAATTTCCTGCAAATGTTAAGATTTCTTTGTACAAAGTAACAGTACACGCAATAAAACCAAGTGGGGCCTATATGGGAAATCTCTATACCTTACTCTCAATCTTGCTTAGAACCTAAAGCTGCTCGTAAAAAATTAAATCTTAAAAAGGAAACTGAGTAGGAATCATTCATGGCTTGTAAACTCTGGGGATACTGCCAGAGCGAAAACTCCAGCTTCTCATTCCCACTGAAATAGGTTTCAGCTTCACTTTTCCTCCAAAAGGAAGAACACTTACATGTTATTCCAAAATGAATCCATGAAACCCCCTTTTCTATCCTAGATCTATCACAAACACTCCTCCATCCTTGTTTGAACAATGATTAAGATCCTCTCAAAATGGCTTTCAAAGGATTAGCCATTAAAATATATTTTAGCAGGAAATGGAAAATCAGTACTGTATTCATTGGAAGTAAACATATAAAAGGAGAATCACTCATCCCCAATGTATCAAATCTTTTCACAAGTCTGGAAGTTCCCTTTACTGGAAGTGGAATAAAAATAATGAGCAGTAGTGGGCTCACGGTATAAATTCACTGAGCCTAATTATACCAATCTGCCTGTTGAGTGTAGAATCCCCAAAAGACTTCTCGTGGAAACCACTGACAATTTCAACTAAAAAGAAGGGAAAACCGAGGAAAAAATCATTCCTACTAGTCTTCTACATTTACAAATAAATAATACAGGGGTCTGTAACTTTCTAGATGGATTGGAATATACATGCATACTCCTTAGCATTCTCACTAACATTTCCTAAATCAAAAGCAGTATATATATCAAACTGATGGTGACAATGTTAGAATTGTTATTCTGAGGCTGCTGTGTTTGTAATGTGAGGTATTCTAATTCTAACATTCCCTGTGACCTGCAGAACCAAGATCATCAATATGGAAGAAAGGAAATACAGATGTAAAATACAAGAGATGAAATATAACCACATAGTTCTGAGCCCAAATTATGGTCCTGAAACACCATTTCCCAATAAAAGAAACCAGAACTTCCTGGAGAAATGGCTGACCTCAGGTCTAGGGCAGGAAAGATATACGGAGACACTAGAATATCTTTACAAACTACATAGCAAGGAAGCATTCAGAGACTAGTAGGATCATGTCAAAAGGATTTGTTTGGGAGCTAACTTTAAGGGGATCTTACTGGCGAAAAATGTGGGAATGAAGGTAATGGCTGGGAGAGGGTGCAGAATTAGAAGGGAAGAGGACCTAGGCTTTGGAAAATGTTTTAATGGCCAAGTGGAGAATATTCCAGTAGACAAGAAAGAGACTAAGAGGCAAGGAATAAAGAAAACAGAGGATGTTATATCATGGAAACCAATGGAAAACAATGTTTCAAGGACAAAGTCGTCATTGACATCAAATATTTTAAGAATTCAAATAAAGTGAGGATTGAAATACAACCAATGGATTTAGCACTTTGGCACCCTTGCAACTATGGCATATGGCAAAACCAAAAGATATGAATGAGGTATATAAACAAAATCCAATAAGGCTAGACATGATTTGTATGGTAAGATATCTCTGAAACAAGTATGATTCGATCTGGTGTGTGAATTGGGTGGGCGGGTTAGGTAGGAGTGAAATATTTACAAAGAAAATAAGGCCAATCATGCTAATCTATTAAGAAAGTCTAATAAATAGCATGGCAGTAATTCATAAGAGTAAAGACCACTGGTAGCCAAAATCAAATATGGATGTTTCAAATATGCCAAAAATATGAAATATCTTGAGGATTTATAGAGATTTTAAGCATGCTTTTAAATACCCAAGAATTGTAAAATAGACTGAAAAATGTATTCCTAAAAAATATAACCACAGGAAGAGACAGTTTAAAAAAAAAGAATAAAAAGCCTGGGTTTGAAGAATGGGATAACTTCAATTCAGGATAAAGGTAGTAAGGAAAAAGTTCCTTGTGGGCACATGACTGTGTTCCTCTGTGTGTGTGTGTATGTGTGTGTGTGTGCGTGTGTGTGTGTGTACATGTGTGTGTAATACATTTCTTTAGGAAAACTACTATCTTACTTTTCAAACTCTTAGTCTGTCATCTCTGGATTGTCATATCACAGAAAATTGCTAACTGCTGGTCTCTTTGCCTCCAGTTTGTTTACATTTCAATCCATCTGCCAAAAGATGTCTAATTTACTCTTGCTAATAAACATGCTGCACTACTGTCCATCTTGCTAACACACCTCTGATGGCTCCAACCAACTACTAAAGACATTTCAAGGGAAGTAGAACATAAAGTACACTTAGGGAACCAAAAGTATCTAACCATAAATCTTATCAATTTCATCTTGCTTTTCCAAACAAGTTAAATTTTTATCCTGAAATATGGTTTGGTAACCAGATACCAGCCAGCCAGTAAGCTACATGAGGTATGGAACCATGCAATATGCATTTATGATTTCAAATGTTATACTGGACCTCACAGATAGTAGGACACTAGAATGTGATATTTATTAGTAAGTTAATTAATTCACTCAAGTATTTATTGAGCATATCAATGTTTTGGGGTGGTTTTGGTGCTTGTACTATAGCAGTATAGGTGACAGGGAAGATCGTTACTCTCATGGGAGTTGACAGTCTCATAGCAGTAGACAAGCAAAACAAAAAAACAAACAAGGAAATTTCAGGTAATTTAACTATTAAAATGAAATTCAAACAAGATGAAGGTGATAAACAGATAGTGAATAGGGAGAAAGGGACTGACATAGATTGAGTGGTCAGGGAATCTTCACTGATAAAGGGATATTTGTGCTGAGAGATGAATAGTAAGACAGCCTGCTACACAACAATCTGGTGGCAAAGCTGTCCCGAGAGAGAGAACAGTAAGGGCAAAGACCCCATGGCAGAAATAAGCTTGGCAGTTTCATGGAACAGAAAGCATGGTGTGCGGAGAGGAACATGAACCAGAAGGAAAGTGATAAGATGTTACGTGGATGAGGTAGCCAGAGTCTAGAATGTATTGGGTTTTGAGGGCCACAGAAGTCTGGAATTTATTCTGAGTACATGGAAAAACAACAGGAGAGTTTTGCAGGTACTAAGCAGAACAATTTGGTCTGGTTTACATTTTTGAAAGCTTACTTTGTATAAAACATAGATTGTAAAGAGGCAATAAAATTTGGAATATCACAAGGATATTACTGTAGTAGTCCACCTGAGATATGGGAAGCTGGGTTGGATTAGGGAAGAGACAAAAAACGGAGAGGGCAATAGTGATGGTGTTTGAACAAGTAGCCTAGTGTGGGAGCAGTACAGCAAGAAAGAAATGAAGTTGTAGGCAAAGTTGGCAATGGAAACAAAAATAAAAGTGGAAAACAATTAATGGTATTTTCTAAAGAGCCCAAGTTATTAATTGTCCCTGACAGCCTTTACTGACCACTCATTCTTTTCCCTGACCCAACTCCTATCTTTCCTTTATTGTCCCCACTTCATGCCATTTTGTCTAAAAGGTCAGATCACAGTGATAATTATAAGATATCTAATATAATAAAAAATCACTGCCTTGGGACCACTGTTTGTATTTATGAAACCTATGCTACATAACAGGCATGGGAAAAGAAGTCAAATACTTATATTATGAAATAAGCAAGTGAAAAAAGAAAAACACCTGATATAGTCAAGATCCACCCTTGAAAGTGTATGCTTTAAATATGGTGACATTGAAAAGTAAAATAATAATAATAATAGTAAAGATGTGGTACTGACCTATAATCTCTTCTTGTTGTCTCACTCACTACTTCACTGCTTCCCTTTCTCTTTAACTTCCCTGCATTCTAGCTTAGTATGACTTACTTATATCAGAAACAGCCCAGCTAGGGTGCTAAATTATTATTTTCCGCATTGCAGAAAGACTTACCCTAATGGGAACTTCTACAGTAAAGAGAAAGCAATAATATAAATCAATCAAACCATAATCATTTGCCTGTGTGATAAATGCATTTGCCTTTAACAAATAGGGAGTTAGAAGGAAGAAAACAGTGATAATTACAAAGCATTCCTTTTGAAGTGCTTTTTCATTCCTCCTCAAAAGGACATGACCCAAGAGGGAAATTATTCACAATGGTAGCACATTATTAGAATAAAGTGTATGTAAATTTCATTACTAATGGTTCCTGCCCTACTACATGACCCATTTCACTATTATTGATGGAATAGGAAAAGTCACATGAAAGAAAGTTAAATTATTTACCTTTCAGTTTATGCTTACCCATCTGACCAAGATGAACTTAAAATTGTTTAACTAAACTTTAGGAAGGTTTCTTCCTGACTACAGACCCCTGACCTCCCTTTCCTTGGAGTATTTACTTAGAAAGCTTGCAGTTAATAATTTTTTCTTTGCCCCTTTGGGACAGAAATCTGCTGCAACACAGGAACATCTTTCTCCAGGATATGAGAGCTATCTCTATGAAATATAATCATCAAGAAAGATACCATCCCTCTCCCCCCGTCTCTGTGGAAAGGTAGAAAGCCTTCATAAGCATCAATTAGAAATATAGATGACCTAATCACAGCATCAACATCTCCACTAATCCCTTCTAGCACTTTTCCACTAGCTCACCCCTGCACTGAAAAGCTCTCATGCCTTTTATTTCAGGAGAGTTGAATTCAAGCTCTCTCTTATTACAATAGTGTTTGTCACCTAATGCAATTGTCTTGAATAAAATCTTCCTTGCCTATTTAACTTACTTGGTACAATTTTTCTTTTACACATCAAGGTTGCAGAAAGGAGACCTAAATGGGGTCTCCACGGCTCACGAAGGTATGTTGGTGGAGTAAGGGGGTCCAGGAATTCATAGAAGGTGCTAATAAATGGACGTAAAGATGAGTCTGCAGCTGTAAGACACCTAAACTGTTAAACTCTCAGAGACAAAGGCCTATCTTTAATGCCTCACGCTATATGCCTTGAAAAAAGGAAGAGATCTATTATACAAGTTTTGTTCTGAACAATGGGTAAGCAAGTAGAGGGAAGAAATACTTTCAAGAAGAGCAGAGTGCCAGTCACTCAGAGTAAAACATATTCCAGTTCCAAGGAGCTTAAACTGGTTCATTAGAGGAGAAAAGAGGATCTGTAAGAAAAAGCAAGGCATGGGAGAGGGCCTTACTATTAAAGGAAGAAGAGACAAATTCTGCTTGTGATCAATGCATAAACTGGGAGAGAACATAACACAAGTGGAAGTGGTGGGCATTCCTTTTTGCATGGTCAATGTGGGTATCAAACAGAAAGAGTGACTCATTCCCAATGTTGGAAGCACGAAAAAGACCTCACTTACTCTGGTGACATGAGGCATAATTTTTCAGAAGCAGAAGATGAAACCCAAGGATGATGAAATAAGAAAAATGAAGACAATCAGTCTTGTGACTGTTTGTGACAAATGGTTGCAGGTTTTGGAAGAACCAGGGAAAACTTTGCATGTATGACAAACAATCTATGCCACAGAGAATTAACAGAAGTTTACCAGACGGACAAGGTCAGAGAAAGGGTAGTCTAGGAAAAGTGACAATAAATTTTAGGATGGAGATGTCAATAATTGAATGTTGAAATGGCAACCAATTTATGTATCCAGAAATGTAGGCAGGGATCTGATAGTAAAATATCTTAAGAACCATGACTGAGATAATCAGATGTGAATTAGAAAGATAATTCTGCTATACAACAATAACTAAGCAACTGAAAAAGAAGTCAGGGGATAAATCCCATTCACAATTGCACCAAAAACAATCAGATATCTAGGAATAAACCTTAAATAAAGATGTAAAAGACCTGTATTCTTAAAGAAAATGAAGAAGACACAAAGAAATGGAAATGCTTTCTATGTTCATGGACTGGAAGAACAAACATTGCTAAAGTGTCTATGCTACCTACAACAATCTATACATTTAATGCAATCCCTATCAAAATACCAGAGTTTTTTTCACAGAGCTAGAAGAACAATCCTAAAATTTGTATGAAATGACAGAAGACCCCCAAAAAGCCAAAGCAATCTTGAAAAAGAAAAAACTGAAGGCATCATGATTCCTGATTTCAAGGTATATTACAAAGTTGTGGTCATCAAGACAGTATGATACTGGCACAAAAATAGACACTAGGATCAATGAAACAGGATAGAGAACCCAGAAATGGACCCACAACTATATGGTCAACTAATCTTCAACAAAGAAGATTCAACTTGGGAGACTCAGTCTCCCAAGATTCAATTTTCCTGCTTCAACAAAGCAGAAAAGAATATCCAATGAAAAAACAGACAGTTTCTTCAACAAAAGGGGTTGGGAAAACTGCACAACAACATGCAGAAGAATGAAACAATCACTTTTCTTATATTATACACAACAATAAATTCAAAATGGATGAAAGACCTAAATGTGAGACAGGAAACTATCAAAATTCTAGAGGTAGCAACCTCTTTGACTTCAGCCAGAGCAACTTTTTACTAGACACATCACCAAAGGCAAGGAAAACAAAAGCAAACATGAACTACTAGGACTTCATCAAGATAAAAACTTCTGCACAGTAAAAGAAACAAGAAAACTAAAAGGTAGCCTACAGAATGAGAGAAGATACTTGCAGACAGCATATCTAATAAAGGGTTAGTATCCAAAATACGTAAAGAAATGGGCAGAAGACATGAATAGACACTTTTCCAAAGAAGACATCCAGATGGCTAACAGACACATGAAAAGATGCTCAATGTCACTCATCATCAGGGAAATGTAAATCAAAACCACAATGAGATACCACCTCACACCTGTCAGAATGGTTAAAATTAACAACACAAGAAACTACAGGTGTTGGTGAGGATGCAGAGAAAGGGTAGCCCTCTTGCACTGTTGGTGGGAATGCAAACTGGCGCAGCCAGTCTGGAAAACAGTGTGGAGGTTCCTGAAAAAAACTAAAAATAGAACTACCCTATGATACAGCAATTGCACCATTAGGCATTTACCTAAAGGATACAAAAATACAGACTCAAAGGGGTACATGTATCCTGATGTTTAGAGCAGTATTATCAACAATAGGCAGACTATGGGGAGAGCCCAAATATTCACCGACTGATGAATGGATAAAGAAGATGTGGTGTGTGTGTGTGTATATATATATATATATATATATATATACACACATATATACACATATATATACATATATACAATGGAATATACAATGGAATATTTNGGATAGTTGGAAACTTGACTGTATACTTTTCAATATTATTCCCATAGATACCATGAGTTCTATAAGAATATCCTTTAGGGTACTTGGGTTAAAATCCTTTTTTATCTAAACTTCAAATTACACTAAGAGAATCCATTAATTTTGTATCACTGCTGCATCTTTCCTCTGAATTGTACTTTTTTAAAAGAATAATTCAATTCCCATTCATTTAAAGACTACTGAAGGTGTTGGTAACTAACAATTAAATTTTACAGCAAATGAGTTAACAATTGAACTGTATGGCAAACACTAAGATACGGCAGTGAGAGATACAGAGATTAATATAAAATGTATTACCCTCTGAGATGTATATACTCTCATATCTAAAGGAAGGTGATGAAGACACGCTCTTTTTTTGTTTCTAGGAGTTCTTATTCTATGACTGTATCTTCTTTTTTCTTTTTTACTTCAAGGGGAAGGGAAGAGATGAAGTGGAGAAGGTACAACAGCATATTCCTGAAATGACGTGCCACTTGATAAATCAAGAAACGCACTAAGAAGAAGAAGGAGGAGGAGGAGGAGGAGGAGAAGGAGAAGAAGAAAGCAGTAAACTATAAATCCTCTCTCTTCCCTAGATTTGGGGCTGACAGGTTTACATAAATTTCAGACCATACATTGAGGTTTACTTCTTTATGGGTTTTTCCTAGGTTCCCCTTGCCATAACTTGAATTTGAACAAGCTTATTTTTCTTAGCCAGCTTAAAGACCCGGATATGGATTTCTTGACTTTTTAAAAAAAACATTAAATAACTTCTACCACATCAGCAAAATTTCACAACAGAAAGGCTAGTACTGCTACATTATTCTGACATTTATGTGTGAACATTATGTCAAGCTTATTCCAGCTCTAACAGTCAATTACCACATTTATTAGCAACATCAGGAAGAGGTTTGTTTTCCTTACAGCACCTTATAACTACTGTCGCATTTGAAAAAAAAAATTGTAATTATATGTTCCTAAGAAATTGCAAAAATATCTTAGATTTTCCCCAGTGGTTTGATTTCACCCAGTTCCCCCCAATGATAACATTTTACATAATTATAGTACAGTATCAAAATCAGGAAGGTGACATTAGTGCAGTGTGTGTGTGTATGTGTGTGTGTGGTTCTATGCCTTTTTATCACATGGGCTTATTCACCTAACTACCATAATCAAGATACAAACTATTCCATCACCACAAAGATCTCACTTATGGTCCCCTTTTTGGTCATACCTAACCCCACTCCCTCCCATCACCTCCATCCCAAATCCATGGCAAAAAACTAATCTGTTCTCCACTTCTGTAATTTTGCCAAGACTGTTATGTAAATGGAATCAAACATATATAACAGTTTGTGACTGGCTTTTTGATTTAACATATGGCCCCTAAGGTCCATCCAAGTAGTTTCATGTATCAATAGTTTGTTATTTTTGTTGCTGAGTAGTGGCCATTGTAAAGATGCAAGAATGGCTCATTTGTATAAGACATGCCATTAGATTTTGTGATCAATTAGTCAATATCAAAATATAGACAGCTGTATGCACAGTTTGAGTGTTTGCATGTGTTCAAAAGATGAGGAAACTGACCCTGAGGAAATGTTTTTAGTCTTTATACTATTAGCCTTAAAATCATTTATTTCCTGCAATATTGATGATTCTAACCTATTATCCACAATCCAAAAATACACTGGGGGAGCTTGGTATTTTCAGTAGCGTGAAACAGTACTGTGGTAACTAGAAAATGAGCATTTAATTAGAAAAACATCATAAACTCCAAATCATAAGACAATGACACAATGAATCTACACTGCAAAGCTTCTGGGACAACAAAATAATAATAATAATAATAATGGAGACTTTACAAAAACAGTTTGAGGCTTTGGGGATACAAACACAGAATTCAGTTCCTGTTTCCATTCTCAAGTCAGGCTGAACTAAGGTCTCTGCAGAAATTGTGACTCTAAGAGTCCACAATAAAGATCTTTGGTAACTTTAGATAATGGCTTTTTAAAGGCACCAACACATTTATTCAAACTCTGACCAAGCTGAAGTTGTCAGAAAAGATAAACAGTAAACCTTACCAAGAAATACACAGAAAATTAGAAAATCAGAAAATCAGCCTACTCCACACAAAAATAAACTTGCTGGGCATGAATCCAAGAAAATCCACTCAGATATAATAAAGACTGCTGCAAACATTTTCTGTTTTTAAGGAGAAATATAATCCCTCAGTACTTGGAAAGAAGTTTTCCATTCATAGCTCACCAAAGTGAGCTGATCCAATGGGGATGATGATGGCATGGGATCGGGCAGACCAAAATGCTTTGTTTTCATTTTGTTTTGTTTTGTTTGAGAGAGAGAGCCCATGTTCCTGCAAATGCTTACAAGCAGGGGAGGGAAAAAAGGAGCAAGGGAGGGAGGGAGACAGAGAGAGAGGGGGAGAGAGAGAGAGAGAGAGAGAGAGAATCCATGTTCATCATGGAGCCCCATATGGGGCTCGATCTCACAACACTGAGATCATAAGATGACCCAAAATCAAGAGTTATATGCTTAACCAACTGAACCACCCAGGTGTCCCAGACCAAAGTTATCTATAAGACACAGGAACCAGGTCTCCATGGCCATCAATAGCTGTACAGATAATATTCAACTATATTAGGCCTTCAATAAAGCCTATCAGAAATGTACTTCATTCATACCAAGGGATTCCAATAATTAGCCCCAGTTTAAAAGACATATAAAACCACTCTATTTATTTTTTTAAGTTCTGAGTAAATATTGGGCAAAGTTCTGCCTTAGGAACATTGAGATTTTGTTGGATAGTTTTGCAGTTACTGTGCTCACTTCAATGTTATTTATTGCTAAGAGATGTTTCATGTTTCCCTCCAGCACCTGGTGTGGGCCCCATCAAGGTCGACACAACTAATTGCACAAGGTATGAAAACAGCACCCAAGAACCAAATAACTTCCAGAAAAAAACCCAGGGAATGGAGAGCAGTTCCCTCATTATCCACCGATGTACACTAGTTTCATTTTTTATCACTATCACCAAAGAAATGGAGGTGCCAACACTGATGCCAAAGGATTCACAGAGCCAATCAATCCCTTTCCTTCTAGATGCCGGCAATTTTAGGTGAGTCTATATACTCAAGAGTAGCTAAGATAAGCACATCTATTTAGGTGAATGGATTTCTGTGAATCCTGAGAGATACTGACCTCCTGGTTCTTCAGTTACCTTAACATGTTAATTTCTTCATATCTTGAATGAACATCATTTCTGCCACACTTTAAAATTTGTATTTTGATATCAGTGTCAGTTCATGTCATCACAGAGTGGGAAGGAGTTAAAGGAGTTTAACAGGTATGTTAACAGGTCAGTGTTTTATCAAGGGTGTCAATCCCACTCACAATCTAGGAAAAGATTCTGAGCAGAGACCCAGGATCATCTCACAACTGACAATGCAGTAACTGCATTGCAGCAATCGTGGCCAGTCTCCTGGTGGATCTGCCCACAATGACCTCCCTTTGGGCCTCACATGCCCCCTCCCCTTACCCCATTTCCTGTCACCTTCCTTCTGTGTATCAGACTCATGGAATGCATGAATGTGAAGCAACAACACAGCTAATTATATTACAGGAGGCAGAACTAAGGCCCTTGCCCTCAACTTCCAAAACAGACTTTGACTACATTTGAGAACAAAATTTGAGTTGCTGTAATCTCCACAGGCAGCAGTAATCTAGAGGAAGATCATTTGCTCTGGCCTTCTGTTTTTCGTAAGTCAGATTCAATCTTCAGATTTTATCCATTGATAGTTTTGCCAGACTTCTATATCTGAGTACCATAAGACTTCTCAAATGTTTTCTAGGTGAAAAGAAAACATTTACATATAACATAACAAGCAATTTAGGATTTAAATAACTGAAATTTCTTTGGGGATGATTTAAATAATGAATTGACCTATCATTATGTAGCTAAATGGAGCTGATAATGACAAAAGACTTGTCTGAGATGAAGAAATACCAGTGTGCATATATGAATATCAAAAGAGAAAATTAAAATGGAAATTTCTGGCAAACTCATTTTTGAAAAATGAAAAAATTACATGTATAAAATCCATTCAATAGTCTTAGAGTAGCTAAATCTTTGTAATCTTCCAGAAAAAACAGAATAAATGAAATCAAGATCATAGAATTGAGTTAAGCATTTTAGCAAATGTGCCATGTTCATTCTGTTCTTTTTTCTTTTTTGTATTGTGTTTCACTTTTGTCAACACTGAAACTGTTGGCTATTTTGATATGGCATCGTGGTCCCCTTTCCTGCCTCTTTTTAATGAAAAGCACATAAGAGACTACACACAGTTTTGGAGTTCACCAGGTGACAGGACTAAAGACCAAATGGTGGCCATCTGTTGTGGCAGAACAGCCCGACCCTGTCCAGAATTGGAATCGTCTCTCCTCCCAGGCTCCAGGGGCAAGAGGGGTAGCCAGCACCTGCTGTTGGTTTGAGAAGGCTGCTCAGAAGAAGAGGATCAGCACATGGCTCTGAGGCTTCTCCCTAGGCAGCTGCCAGAACCCAAAGCTGTTTTTGGAGAAAGATGAAAGGCAGGAGTACTAGGGCAGGAGAGGCACATTGGAGCATCATCTGTGCAGAAGATGATATCCACCTGCACATCAGAGGCGAAAGCATCAACTAATGTGAATGCGTGTATGCACGCGTCTGGTGACTTAATCAGCAGAGGCCAAATGACCTAAAAGAGTAAGTTTCTGTGGACAAGAATTCGGCTTGATGAAAATAAGAAAGCTAATACGAACACAAATGCAATTTATAGCCTGAGCCTGTATCTTTACGTATTGTCCATGCAGAGCTGTCCCCAATACAAACAGCAGCACTTGCTATTACTAAGTAATTGTCAGACTGGTGAAAATTTGTAGACTACTAGAATAATTTTTCTAGTTCATACAATGCTACATAATAGCTATCATTATATTAGGGACACATTTCTTATCCAGTCCTAATTTTGAAAAACAGTAGGATTAGAGATTTTTTTTAATTAAAAANGGAGACACAGAATCTGAAACAGGCTCCAGCCTCTGAACTGTCAGCACAGAGCCTGACACTCGAACCCATGAACCGTGAGATCATGACCAGAGCCGAAGTCCAACGCTTAACCAACTGAGCCACCCAGGCACCCCAGGATCACAGATTTTAAACACATCTTTATAAAACATGCAGTGAGTAACAAAAAAATGTAGTCAAAGTTTTTCCAACAACTTCTTTTTGTTAACATTACATTATAATTAACTTACTACTGCAATATTATTATCACTGTATTAGTTATTAGCATATTGTTAAAAATGCCATTATAGATTTTTTTAAACAGGTGTAAATCAATTTTAACAGCATACATAGGGAATCTACACAGACATGGAAATTCTAAAGACAGTGAGGCAACATGATACCTGAGCTAAGAAGAAGGGTAAGGGGTCTGAGGATACAAAGGGAATAAAAACGATTAGCAGGAAGGTGAAAGGAGATGTTTGGAAAACAAAGGTTGCTCTATGATGCAGTTAAGTTCCTTAGGTAAAGAGGTTAATAGCTCTCTTACTGGCACAAGCAAGGAGTTGAGGGGGAAGTAAAAAAGCTTTTTCTGAATCTGCTGGGTTTGGATTGCTTTTAGCCCAAAATAATGTTTATGCCCAAGTAAATACTATGTGGGGGTCCTTAGTGGATTCTATAAGTAAGGCTCATCAGATTTTGTTCTACTAACTCCACTAGTAACCACTCGTTCTCAAAAAGTGTTTCTCAATTTAAAGGTGGTTCAATGGAGAGACCCAGGGAACATATATAAGAAAACGCTGGTCTTGAGTATATCATGAGGACCTAAATAAGGAAGCAGTCTTATTTGTGTTCTTCCACACTTCTCCATATTAAACAAAAACATGTAAGAAGGCACTCAATCTTCATGGTTTACAATATTCCACACTATTTACAGCATGAGTCCTATATCTCCATGTACAGATTATACTTCAGCAGCCAACAATCAGAGTCCCCACATAAATCAACTGAAGAAGCCAAGACAAATGACTTTGACAAGGTTTAAATACATCTCCAAATAAATACATTCTTGGAAAGTATATGAGTACAGACATGGGGAGTAATTCCCAGAGTTGTCGTGAACATGATGGTGTCTTGGCATCTTATAATAATGACTATGCCTTGGCATCCCATAACTCTGCCCTAGCCCAGATGCCTTCTGTCATGCTAGCACAACTCAAAAAGAAATAACAAGCATAAAGAAAAAGAAAATGTACACAGATGCATGAGTTTGGACTCTGCCCTGTTCTGTTCCATCAAATCTGAGTTCATTAGTTGCAAGGAGGCATGAACACTGACGAGCTAAGAAAGAAACAAGTCAGTGAACCCCAAACCCCATAGCACAAAATCAAATACTTACACCACCCAAAATGAACTGGAAAAGTACAAACTTCCTCAATGTACTTCTATACCAGGCAGTGAATACATATCGAAATATCCCTTCCATCACAGCTATATATCACATTCTTACTTATTTACATTTGACATTTAGAAGCATTAAAGGGAAGGAAAGACTAGGCAGAAAGGAGAGAAATAGAAAGCAAAAGAAGAAAATTAAAGAAAAACAGACACCAGAAAAATCACCAAAAAAAGTAAAAGCCCTCTCAAACTGAATCCTCTTAGCTGTGTTTGCTTGTTTTTTGTTTGTTTTAAAAAGAAGCTAAATGAGAAGACTGTAAATAACCCAGCCCTGCCTTCTTTCTGGCCTTGTAATGTAGTGGGCATGGCAAACACAGTGAACATGTCTTTTTAGGTATTTTCCTTCTGCTATGGTCTTGGAGGTTTCTATATGACTACCAGTCTCCTTGTTTACTTCCAAGATCAACTCTGACACCATGTAGACATGACCTATCCTAGACTAAATAACCCTGGAGAAGGTTTTAAGAAAGATAGCTGTTCCTTCCCTGGAATGACATAGGTTGGTCAGTGCAGAATAACTGGATATCATGCTGTTGGTCAAAGGCCTTTGTGCAAAGCACAACAAATGGTTGAAGAATGAACATAATCAGATTATTCACAACATAAGAGTCTTTCCACCAGTAACAAAACAGTCACCTGATGAAATGCAGCTAATAGGACTGGAAAATATAAAATGCAACTACCTCCATTATATTTCTTACAGATACAGAAATGCCCTTCACTCTTGAAACTGAAGTTTTATCTAAGTACTGCAAGCAACATTAAAGAATGTCCAAGAAGTTACTTACAAAGCCAAGACAGTTGTTGGGCTGACAAAAGTCGTACTTCACTGAGGGGCTAAGTGCTAATAAAGAATATGAAAAATCTGAGAAAACTCAAGGATACGGCTCAGAATTGAGTACTGCCTGGCATAGGAATTGCAGGTCAGAGTGGAAGATAAAGTGGGAGTCAAGCCATAGGATAAAGGGGATGAAGAATGGAAAACTAAAAGGGAGAAGAAAAGAGAGAGATGGTAAAGTGGGATCCAGGTAAGAAGAGAGGGGTGAAGAATGAAGTAGATATGAGGAAAGCAAATGAACACTGAAGGGATGGAGACACTCTATGAAGGAGAAGCAGTGTACCAGGATATGGAGGTGAAACTTCAGTATGTGGGCATTCTTCTAGAAATACAAAGCAAGCCCATAATGAGCCCATAGGCAATGATAATGGTAACAAAATATAATCTGTTATCAGCTAACCTTAAAGTCACCACTTTGGGTCCTCTGATACTATTTGGAATACATTATCAAAAACAAACCTGATTTTTTTAAGTCTGTGGAGAAAATCTTCCTTTTTTAAAGAAGTGCATTGTGCCTGCAATCAGGTAGGACCAGGCAAGACTGTCTCCCCTGGCTCTTTGCAAATCCCTGGATGGTGTAGTCTCACCACCCCCTCTGAAATGTGAAAGCACTCTGAATCACCTCTGTCAAGTCCTGAATATCAAATTTATGTGCATGGCCAATTTGCTCATAATTTCATATCTTAGATAGTCTTCTGGGACCTAGTTAATCTGACATGGGGTTTACCTGAGAAGAGGCAATATTATAGTTTTAAGAGTATAAGCTTTGGAATCAGACAGATACGCAGACAGTCCTGGGCCATGGACACTTACTGCCTGTGAGACATAAACTGTTCTGGCTCTCCCCAGGCCTTTGTTTCCTCAGGTTAACAGTACTGATCTAGCAGATTATTGTGAGGGTTGAGGACAGTAAGAATAATGTGCCCAGCTCATAGTACATACCTGTTAAAGATCAGCTGCCACTACTGCGTGTGATTTGGTATACTCAATGAAAGAACAGGGGCGTCTAGGTGGCTCAGTCGGTTAAGCGTCTGACTTTGGCTCAGGTCATGATCTCACGGTTTGGGGGTTTGAGGCCCGCATCGGGCTCTGTGCTGACAGCTAGCTCAGAGCCTGGAACCTGCTTCAGACTCTGTGTCTCCCTCTCTCTCTGACCCTCCCCTGCTCATGCTGTCTCTCTCTCTCTCTCTCTCTCAGAAATAAATAAAACATTAAAAAAAAGGAACATATAAAATATGTTTTTATATTAAAAGTATATAAAAAAGCAATCATCAATATACTCCTAAGTTTATAAAACATTAACCTTAGGAAGCCTGAAAATAAAATGACTGTTTGGGGAGATAAATAATTAGGTGAAAACAGTGACACACACATATATAAATACAAAAAGAACTTAGCATAATGTGAATAGTGATCATTCCTGGATAATGGAATTAAAAGTAATTTTTATTGTCTGCCTTTTGTTTATCTGTCATTTCCAAACCTTCTATACTCAAAATGAATTTATTATTTTATAGTTATTCAGATATTTAATGTGCTTAAATATTTTATAGTAAATATAGATTTGTTTATACATTGTATTATATATAAAATATAATAATTTTTAGATTATTAATTTTGTAATCTGGGAAAAAAGTTTTTAAGACTAGCTCTTTTCAGTTTTCAAGCTATTGAAATAGTGCAGATAATTTTGGGGTTGTCTCTGTCCTTGGGAGGAAGAAATCTTCTAAGCTTTATAAGGTTGGCTCTATCCCAATTTCATGGCCAAGAACAGCTTTAAAGCCTCTTTTCCTTTTGTCTAGCAAGGAAAAGAAACTAATATGCCCACTTTTTTGAGGCTGCACACACAAACTGGCTAATAAGTAATCCTGTTGAAGTCAATCAAAACTGGGTATTTTAAAACAATAATCTCTTTAGATATGACCAGATCCTTTCTAATCATATCAGAATTCAAATTTTTACTTGTTTACCAAACTATTTTTACTTATTCACAACACCCATGCAAACAGGTTAGGGTGACCCCTATCTATATAGGAAGCAGCTCTGAGGACCTGGAAGGGAGCCAAGATACAGCCATGGACATGCAGGAGACCATCACTTCTGTCTTTCATGCTCCACTTCCCTCCAGGCAAATGGATCTATCCACAATGTGTTATGATTACTGGTCTTTGGCCAGGACTTTAAGTCACATCTAGACTCTAGACCACAGGACACTATGAAAGGCTATAGGCTGAAAGCAAATCTCAGCTCTGTTTGATCTCATATCTCAAGAAGAAGGGATTTAAGCAGAATTAAGAGGAAATATTTTTCTCTTCTAAGAGTCAGGCTTGACATAAACCAAGCACTATTGAGAATAAAGCAATGTAATGCGTACTGTGAATAGGCAGTAAAACAAAACAAAAGCAGAGTTGCTTTCAGACCATAACCTGTTCTGTTCTTTTTCTTGTTTTCTATGGACTTAAATAATCTCTTAAGTGGAACAAAGTTATAGCCTGTCACATTAAAAAGTAAAGTGGTAAGATGAGGCTCATGCCCATGACACAAAACCTGCTCAATTTTACTGGCTGGTTCTATGCAATAAGAAAATTCTCCAAAGGGCAGCAAACATTTTAAAGCTTTTACAATTTAATATCTGCCAAGGGAAAGTGATGGCTCTGAGCAAATTTAAAGATCATTAACCCAAGAATTAACAAGCATTCATTTATCTAAGAATATTTCTCAGTCAATGTTATTGAATTTCCACTTTGTGAAGACACAAAATGTGATGCCAAAAAGGGCTTATAATTTAACAGAGGAAGAGGAACATGCACTAATACATTTAAGAGTACAAACAACAGAAATATACAAATAAAACTGCCCATAATTACAGTAAAGTTCTTCTTCCTAGTTATAGTTTAATCCAGTATTTTCCAAAATATATTCTGTGAAATGCCAGTCTAGTGAGAGATATTATTTAAGGAAACATAAAATGTCCTTGATCAAGTAAGTTTGAGAAATAGTTAAAAACCCCAATGTACTAAAGCACATTCATGAATGAAAAGTCCTAGAACAATGTCTAATGTGACATTTAACCACAAGAGAATTCTTTGGTCTTACAATTATTAACATCTATGATCATTAGTTTTAGGTCAACTTGGTTAGGCTATTATTCAGCTAAACACTAGTCTTGATGTTGCTGTTGAAGGCATTTTGTAGATATCATTAACATCTATAATTCGTTTTTGTTTTTTTTTTTATTTAGTTATAGGAGAGAGAGAGAGAGAGAGAGAGAGAGAGACAGCGTGAGCAGGGGAGGGTCAGAGAGAGAGGGAGTCACAGACTGAAACAGGCTCCAGGCTCCGAGCTGGCAGTCAGCACAGAGCCCGACGTGGGGCTTGAACCCACGAACCGTGAGATCACGACCTAAGCGAAAGTCGGACGCTTAACCAACTAAGCCACCCAGGAGCCCCTAACATCTATAATTTGTTGACATTAAGTATAGAAGATTATTCTCAGTGGTATGGGTAGGCTTCATTCAATCAGTTGAAAGGCCTTATTAACAAAACTGAATAAGAAATTCCACCTCAAAACTATAGCATCAGCTCATGTCCAAGAGTTTCCAGTTGGCCTGCCTGCCTATGTTAGGGATTTCAGGCTTGGTAGCCTCCACATAACCAATGCCTTCAAATAAATAAATTCAATAAATAAATAAACAAGTAAATAAAATTTAATATGAATAATGTTCAAATAAAGTAAAATAAGTAATTGTACATGCATGTATGTGTGTGTATCTGTTTTAACTGTGGTTTCTGTTTCTCCGGTAGACCTCTGACTGGTAAAAAACATTCTGAGAAATGATGTTTCATATAACTTTCTTCAGGGAACACAATAAATCCCCATCTTCTACAACAGTAAAATCCTATCTCCACAGCAGAACTGTGGAGCTTTGGGGCAGCACCCACAGGAGCTGTATGTCAGAACTCCACTTAATTTAAGGGATGTAATAAATATTGTTATTTATGCTCAGCATATTTCCTACTAGCACCCACACCCACACACAGTTGGAATTGCTAAAGTCTTTAAAATTAGACCCTGAGTGTCATAAACCACACACCGTAATCTCTTTCCCTTTGTCTCTGGGACTTGTTCAGGTATGGTGGTAACAACAGGCTTACGTCAGTTAGTACAAAGCATCCCCCTGGCCAAACTGATTATGGTTCTGCTCATTTAAGGACAGAAGGAAGTGAAGAGCCTCCCGGACTGGATGATGATGATTGGTTGTCAACAGTAGGACTCCAACTGCTGCATTTTGCTACCATGAGTGAAGCTAGCATGAGGAGAAAGGCAATACATGTAGGAAGGAGGGGAAAACTGAAAGAAATGTAGAGAAATAAATCTGGGCCCAAGCCAAATCATATGTAAAAGCTGAACAATCTTTGTTCTTTAGCTCCTTGAGCCAAAAAATCCATTACTGAAGACAATCTGAGCTGGGTTTCTTTTGGCACTTCAATATATATTTGTTCAATTATATGTGCATATACCAGCATCCTAAGTAGTAAAAGGAAACACAGATGAAGAAATACTAGGAATATAAAAACACAGAAAACTCTATGTGTGGATATAGATGGACTGGGAAGGACAGCAAAAGAGGGGAAAAAAGTCTGCTAATGATTAGGTCAAGACAAGCCTCATGCTATCCAACTGTTCTTAGCATACGTAAGAATGTGTGTGTGTGGATGAACCTTGAACAGTGGGGCTCCTTAAACATCTTAGAAAATTTGATGAAAGCTATGGTAAGTTCCCTCAGAAAAATGCTTATACAGAAAAATTTAGCTTGCAATTTCAGGAGTTTCATGTAGTCCTAAAACATAGGCAGAGAGGTCTATGCATTGAAGTTACATGGTGGCAGGAAAAACTATCAGCAGTGATGGCTCTTTATAAACTGAGATAGAAGAAAAAAATAAAAATGTGGTTTGGCTGAACACAGGTTATACAAATTACAATTATTTGTGAGAACCATTTTCTCCTGGGATTGATAACTTTACGTAATCACATGATTATGATATCCACAGCCAATAGAGGTTTTGTGGTAAGTGTTATTTACATGAGTAAACTTTGTCTATGAATGCTCAGCATTTCATGACACAGTAAACACGGTTATCTTATGGCTTTAGAAAGGGCAAGGGAAAAGCTGTTATCAAAACATTCACAGGCAGTTAAGAGTTTTAAAAAGTGAGATCAGTATATCAGTTTAGGAGGTGGAAGTCAAATAGAACTCAACATTCACTTTTAGTGAACGTTAAGAACTAGACCAGAGTATTTGAGAAAAACAAGGAAACAGCAGTGCTGACTAAAGTCAGAGAAGGTAGACCAAGAGAGGAAGCAAAGATCCAGCACTGACTGCTATGAGAGTATGCAGCCTTTCAGCATGGGCTTAGATAGAGGCATGTGAACAAAAGATATAAGACACTGACACAATTTTCCCTGTTATTGATAACGAAAACTGTCATTTCTATCAACAATGAATAAAAACACTTTTTTCTTATCCACTAAAACCTAAAAGTTAGGTTTAAAACCTAACTTGCCAGCTTACCACTGTAGTCAGCAAAATTATTGGGGTAAAAAAGAAAAGAATATTTATTTAATGTAAATCAGGGGCTATCAGCATTAATTAAAGTTAAAAATCAACATCCAATATATTTCTTTTATAAATCCATCTGAATCATCAGTGTCCATAAGAAAACGGGCTTGGTCTCATGACATGTGGAGCCACCATAAAGACACCTCCATGTACTTTTCCACTTCTTAAGTACTGCTAAATATTGGGGTATTATATTAATCAATCCACCTGCTCAAACATTCCAATTCCCTGGAGTCAGGAAGAACAAATAAAGTTGATTTATTTTATATTTTTTCTTATTTTTAATTAAAGTATAATCGGCATATAATATCCTATTCATATCAGGGGTACATCATAGTGAGCTGATATTTTTATACATTACAAAATGATCCTCACTATATACTCAAGTTATCAAGTTATACCATATCACTGACTATATTCCCTATAATGTACATTATATGTCCAAGTCTTACTTATTTTATAACTGAAATTTGTACCTCTTAATCCCCTTCACTTATTTTGCACATACCCCATCCCACCCTCTAACAACTGTCAGTTTATTTTCTGTATTTATGAGTCTATCTGTTTTGTTTCTTTTGTGTTTTAGAGTCTAGATGTGAGAGAAATCATGTACTATTTTTATTTTTCTGCCTGACTTATTTCATTTGGCATAATACCCTCTAGGTCCACCCACGTTGATGTGAATGACAAGATTTTGTTCTTTTTATGGCTAATATTCCACTTTGTATATATACCACTCTTCTTTATCCATTTATCTACTGATGGACACTTAGACTGCTTACATATGTTGGCCATTATAAATAATGCTGCAATGAACATAGGTGTGCATACATCTCTTCAAGCTGGTGTTTATTTCATGTTATATTTTAATGTAGATAGCCTTTTAAAGTGGGTGGGGCAGGGCATTTTCACTGATTTCATCAATTAGCTGTATAAGAATGAGAATCCTAGTCCCCAAAATTACAAACAGGAATAGAATGCACTCTGGCATGCATGCTAGGATCTTAAATGTGACTTCAACACATTTAGGGACAGAAGTTTTTTTGTGTGTGTGTGTTTTTTTTAATATTTTTTTAATTTATTTCTAGGAGAGAGAGAGAGAGTGAGCAGGGGAGGGTCAGAGAGATAGCGAGACACAGAATCAAACAGGCTCCAGGCTCTGAGCTGGCAGTCATCACAGAGCCCGACGCGGGGCTCGAACCCACGAACCGCGACATCATGACCTAAGCGAAAGTCGGACGCTTAACTGACTAAGCCACCGACTAAGCGCTTAACCGACTAAGCGCCCCAAGGGACAGAAGATTTTTTACAAGGTGAACAAACACTGTCCAAAATGTGAAAGAAATCAAGTGTAGAATATTATCCAGTGTTTAATTGTTTTTGTTCCATTTTAATTTTTAAGACTGTATCCTCTGCAAAAAAAAAAAAGTGCAAACACTTAAGATAAGAAGTAGTGCAAATTTAAAAGTCACAACCTGTAACAGCTTCTTGGCGATAAGAAATTTTGTATTCTGAAGTAACTAAGGAAGTTTATGGAGGAAAAGCCAGGACTGGTTTAGGCCCAGGTTTCTGCAAATGGCACTTGTGAGGAAAGGAAGTGTGTGCCAGGGTCAGAGTGCAGAGACCAAGGTTCTGGTCCCATTTCTACTACTAACTAGCTTTGGAGTGCTAAGACATGTGCCCTCTCTGTGCTTCAATTTCTTCATCTGTCAAAGAAATACTGGACTGGTTGATTTCTAAGGTGCTATCCATTCTATGTTCCTGCAAACCTAAATCAAAATCTTGAGAATGATCTAGATGTACACACATTGTAGCCATGTAGATGCAGGCACAGGAAACAATCACAACATCTGCAGTGTTTTCACAACTTCAGGCTTGACATATCACCACCATTTTTGAATGAGAGAATCCTTATCTATGTACCTTTCCTCATCTCTCCTGTCCTCATCAACGATATGCTTCATTGTCTAAGCACAAAGTTCCAGGGAGAGCTTCTTCTACCAGATTCAAAGTACATTCCCAACTGTCTAGTACAACTGTCTAGTACATTCCTAACCGCATAATCTATAGTGGCAGTACATTTTTACAGAATTTTAGAAAATGACTTGAGATGTTCCATTACTTTATATACATACAAGAACTTATTAATGATAAAATAATAGTTTACGATCTTTCATACAGAAGAGCTGTAAATAATGTATGTAGATACTATTCTCTCCAGGAAGTGGAGCTTAATCACCCTCCTTCCCAAGAGTGGATTAGACTTAGTGACCTAGTTCCAAAGACTAGATAGAGAAGAGAAAGGGATAAACAGTAACCGTAGAGTGGAGAAACCTGGCAAATATCATGGGGACCAAGTAATGAAGGTTACTATCACCACTGATATCGTGTGGTATCCATGTACTGTGATACAATGTGACAAGAAAAGTACTTCACCTCTATGATATTCTTTCCAAAAACTCATAATCCCAGTTAATCATTGGGAAAAACAATAGGCAAATCGAGACCGAGGGGTACTCTACAGGATACTTGCCAGCACCCAAGACTGCCATGGTCATAAAAAACAAGGAAAGACTGAGAAGCTGTCACATATCAGAGAAGGCAGGGAAAACATGACAACTAAATCCAATGTGATTGCCTGGATTAGCTCCTGGAAGACAATAGAAAAGCTGGTGAAAATAAAGTCTGGAGTTAATAGTATAAAAAAAAAAAAAAAAAAAAAAAATGGTATTACTATTCAAATTAAAAAATATTGCACTATGTGGAAAGAATTTTGTGTTTAATACAGCCAAGTAATTTATCTCTTGTTAATCTTTGCAATAATCATGTGAGAAAGGCACCAGTATTTTCATTCTACAGATGAGGAAGGCAAAACTCATTACAATTTAAAACATTCATTAACAATAGACAGCTAATAGGTACGAGACAATAGAAGCTATTAAAGAAACGTATGATGAAATCAGAAGACAATCTTTATTTTACCATTTAGGTACCAAGTTAGAGAAATAAATTTTTAGGTATGACTATAGTGACATCATTTAAATACAAGAAGTCTCTTCAATGTGATAAGTTTTTCTTGATCAGTGTACACAGATTACAGACTGTTTAAAATACTCCTTACTATATACAGTTTACCATTAACTGATTTCCAGGACTCTATTCTTTATTTCTGAATCATAGTTAAGTTGCAGTAATTCTGGGTCTGGTTATTCAACTTTCCAGTAAAGCATGCATTGTTCTGAATAAAAAAATTAATGAATTCATGACAAAGTGTTGAAATTTAGTGCAAATAAGATTACAAAGCTACAAAATGATTAATATTCTCTAATTTTAACATCCTTCTTATAAGCAAAGCACTGTAAAAACTGTAAAAATTGCACAGAAAGACCCACCTACAGTAACTATTTTAAACTAACCCAATTGTTCTTTTGTTTGCAGATATTAAAAAAAAACAAACACCTAAGGTTATACCAAACATTCTTTTTAGTATGTGAAGTACAAAGAACAGTAGTCAAATATTTACAAATACTATGACCTCTTTTCTTGGATCGCCTCATGCGAAACCATGTAGTAAATATCCATTGTTTCAGTGTTGTGTTTTAACTCTTCATTAACCTAAGAAACATGAACCTTATTCTGAGAATTTATAATTTCCAATATGAAACCATCACCAACTATCAGAGCAGGCAACCTAGTGCTAAGGAAACACTGAAGAGGTTAATAAATTCAATCAGACCAAGCGAAATGTTGGTAAACTGGCCCTCAACAACTCATAAGCATCACAGATTTCTCAAGGAAATTGTTTTTAGAAAAAGCAAGTGAAAATGTGGTCATAAACCCAGAAGAAGGCTGGGTACTCAGACCTGAGAGAGGTGCCCAAGTGACTGTGTGAGTTGTGCCAGAAAGGAGATCCAAGTCCTGATGGAAACATATGATACTCAAGATGGGCCAAGTTTTATTTTTTAATAGCTGAGCTTCCAGCTGGCAACAAAACAATCCTATGCCAGCTGCTGAGGAAATAATGTGCTGGGAGCTGGCAGGCACTGGCCGTTGGAAAGCCAACAGGTATGGATGCACAATGGATACCAAGGTGCTAGTGCCTAGAAGGCAGAGGAAAGGGAGAAAGAGTGTGACCATAGAAATGCCCCAGCCTAGGGTCCAGCAAAGCACAATGTGCTAGGGAGCCCATATATACACTTATATATGTAAATAATAAGAGCAACTCAGAGTCCGCTCCATCCCTCCTAGATAAACCAAATGCAGGAGCTATAGTCCCTATGAAGTGAGTCTTTTGACTACTTCCCCCAACATCTGGCAGAAGAACAACGGTGGGCATCTGGGAAAGGAAAAGCACATCACTTTCCTCAAACTCTGCTTGCCACATTAGTGTAGATTAACTCAGGTTAGTTTTTGAGACATAGCAAGCCAACTCTGAGATTATGACCAAAGCCAGACAGATATCAAAGTGGGGGAAAAGGGCATAAGGGTGTCTTAGCTTCAGCTGCCAGAACAAACCTCAGAGACTCGGTGTCATAAACAATAGAAATTTATTTTCTCACAGTTCTGGAGTCTAGAAGTTTAAGATCAGGGGCCCCAGCATGACTGGGTTCTGGTGAGAACTCTTCCTGGATTTCAGACATCTTCCTTCTTGCTGATTCCTCACATGGCAGAGAGACAGAGAGTATGCCCTCTGGTAGCTCCTCTTAAAGGGGTACGGATCCCATCATGAGGGCTCCACCCTCATAATCTCATCTAACCTTAATTATCTCCAAATATCATCACATTGAGAGTTAGGGCCTGAACCTAAGAATTTTGGCAGGGATACAAATATTCAATCCATAACAAGGGTAGATATAAGAAAAATGAGAGGTACCTGGGAGCATGGAGAAATCAGGCAGGGACAGGGACGTGCTCTTAGGTTAGAGGTGTAAATGGATCTACAAGAAGTAGACCAGGGTGAAGGGTAGCCTGCCCTCTGCCCTCTAACTCTGTCTCTGTCCTTTTTCCACCTACAGTTTTTCTTTCACCACACTTCCTGGCCACTGCTGTCAAAATAGAGATGGAGGGGTGCTTGGGTGGCTCAGCTGGTTAAGTGTCCAACTCTTGGTTTCTGCTTAGGTCATGGTCTCAAGCTTCATGGGATCGGGCCCCACATAGGGCTCTGTGCTGACAGCATGGAGCCTGCTTGGAATTCTCTCTCTTTCTCAAAATAAATAAATAAAATTAAAAAAAAATAGAGATGGAGACATATAAATTTTCCAAAATAATTATTTCAACAGTACATACAAATTATGAATGTAAAGTTAATGACCCTAATTGGAAGTTATGTTGAGAAATTATTTATATGTCTTATTAAAGCAATAAGTATCCCAATGATGATTTTAAAATAACAATCCCAAATAAAAACACACACAGGGAAGAACATTTACATTATTATCTCCTTCATAATCCCCTCCTTAGCTCTTCCTTTTCTTCCTGGCTTAGGCAGGGCCCATGTTATAAGACTATGTTACAGAACATTGCTAATAGATTACACAGCCACAAACAAGTCATAAATCAAGCTTTCTAAAAAAGAATGATTATATGGAAACCAACTTGACAATAAACTATTTAAGGGGAAAAAAAAAAAAAAGAATGATTCCTTTCAAAAACAAAACCAGAGGAGTGGGGAAAGCTAGGAAATATCCCTTACTGCTAAACCTTGTCCTATATATCACAAATGTCAGCATCTGTATGATCTGCTAATGGAAGTAAAAATGAGCAAACATAACAGTAAGCACATGTTTCTAACAAGAGGTGAGGCGTTTTTAAAGCACAGAAACGAACAGAAATTATTTAAGGCTATTCTGACACATTTACAAAGACTTTGGAGCTCAGAGTACTACTTTACTCCCAAACCTTCTCTGTCTCCTGAACACATAGTAAAGATCTAAAGTAATCATCCAGGGAATTCAACTGGAAGAAAACACAGATGCGCAGATGCCTGTAGCTGTAAGGGATCTTAGAGGTAAATGATCTAATCACAGAAGGTTACACTATTCCACCAGTCCTTGGGTTCAAAAGGACTTTCCATTGCAGAAGCCCCAGTGGTGTAACGGACTCACCCAGCAAGTATTTACTGAGTGCTTACTATGTACCAGAGACTGCACTAAGTGCTGGGGACACAGCAGTGAGCAAGGGGGCAAAGGTCCAGCCCACAACAGTTTACACTCTAAGAGAGGGACACAGGTATTGAATAATTTCATAGTGTACTGGTTGAGCAGAGTGTTAGAAAGGAAAAACATCCTGAAGAGAAACTTAAGACCTGCTTGTTTTTCTGCTGCTATTCACCTAACTCCTGCAATATTTGTGCATTCACTCACTATTCCTCAAACATTTATGAAACACTCATGGGGGGCAAGTAGTAAGCCAATAAAGAATTGACTTAGTAGTGGAGATAAAAGACGAATAAGATACAGAGTTCCTCTGTCCAAGGAACAGAGGCTCTGATGGTGAAGACCACAAAGCATTTACCTATCAGGCAGTAAACATATAAAATGATAGGAGTGCAGGAGCCCCTGGGTGGCTCAGTCGGTTAAGCGTCCAACTCTTGGTTTCAGCTCAGGTCACGATCTCACGGTTCATGAGTTTGAGCCCCACATCAGATTCTGTGCTGACAGTTCAAGCCTGCTTGGGATCCTCTCTCTCTCTCTCTCTCTGCCCCTTCCCTGCTTGCTCTCTGTCTGTCTCTCTCAAAATAAATAAATAAACTTAAAAAAATTTTTTTTAATGATATGAGAACAGGGAGGTAGGAGAAACGTGCTTCCTGGGGGTAGGATGACTGTCCTGCAGGGATCAGAAGGACNTGCCCAGCCCCCCCTCCCCCCACATCCATCAGTCCTCAGTTTTTGTCAGCATTCAAGAGTCTCTCATGGTTTGCCAAGAAAAGAGAGTTTCATGCATAACACCACAGAGATATGAAGATCCGTGTCGGGTCCTGAGGCCAACACAGGCATAGTGGAAAGAAAACAAGCACCAAGTCTGACAAACCTGCATTTGACTACCCTCCCTAGCTGGATGAGCTTGGACAAGCTGCTTGAACATTCTGAGACTGAGGTTCCTTATCTGAAAAAATGGTGCTGGTATGCTCATCGTGTATTACTGCAATAATTAGCAATATACCTAAGACCGTAAACCACAAACACCAAACACTCTGTGCTGGTAATTAGGAAGGGAAGTGGTGTGGAATGAGACTGGCAGGCAAGTTGGGGTCAGATGGCTAAAAACTAGACTAAGGTTTTTATCCTCACAGATGCCTAATTTGGAATCATTATCCCCTACTCTCAACTTGTGTCCTGTCTGGGGAATGCTATTAAGTGTATGTGCCAGCTTCAGAGCAGTATTTTTACATATGTGATCTTATTTCACTATCAGAGCAACCTTGGGGAGGATATACCACCATGACCTTCATTTTACACATAAGGCTAAGTGAAGTTCAGTGTTATGCCTAAAGGGACGCAGCCATCAATTAGCAATTTGCTCCTGCCTATTTTCCGGCCCACATCCTGCACCATCTAGTTCATGTCTTGTCTTAGTGGCTGCCTTACCCAGCAGTCCTCCTTCACCTCACTGACTCAACTGTTCAGAACGGCCTGCTTGCTCCCCAGCCTCGAAGCCATCCTAAGTAGCTGCCTTGCCCACCTCTCCCCTGGGGCAATGGTTTCCCAGGGGATCACTCACTCCCTTCCACAGCCTAGGGGCCTGCTCAAACCCGCACTGGTGCTCTGCTGCCCCCTCCTGGCCTGGGCCGGAACCTCAATGGCTCCCCGGGGTCTTCTGCACAATCCTGACATTCCATTTCCTGAGTATCTCAAGATGTGAAAGAACCATACTGGTTTGCTGTAGATTATCCTGATACTTTCCTCAGCTCTCTGTTTAACCAATGTGCCATACATACACATCAAAATCTCTGTTTATTGTGGTTTTCGTTTGCTTCTAGCTACAGGTTACAGTCAGGAGAGCTTCTCAAGCATTTACCTCATTGAATATTATTAGCTTATATGTTCACATTGAGGGGAAAATGAAAGGAAGGACTGAGAGTCCCACAGGAGACACTAAAATGTTTCCACTCACACAGAAATCTTCAGAGGCCTACTATGATTGAACTCTTTAGGCCAGTCTGACTTATTGAATTACATATTTTGAATTTGGTCACACTTAACAATACAGTCCTATTTTCTCAGTGGTTATCCTAACAGAGAATTTTGGGGAAAAATATGTAAGATTCACTTTAATGAATAGATAATATATTTACATCTTGTCAAAGATTAAACTTGGACTGACTAGTTGTCATATCTAAAGAACAACTTTGTACATCTGCTGGAGCCTCAAATGGAAGGTTGTCACTTACTAAGTTAAAATAGTCACTACCTATTCAAGACAGCTCAGTGAGGCACACCAAGATAAACACGTGCAATGAAAGCAAAAATGCAAGCAGAGGTCTCTTTCAAGCAATCCATAAGGACTTGAAGTAGGGAGAAATCGTTCAAACGTGTCACTCCAGATAGCAATAAATGTGTGATCACAATTACAGGTTTGCAATCCCCTTCCTACTCTTCTTTGTTCTAGTTTGTAATACCAGGTAAGTTCTGTCTATAATCATATCATAAGTCAAAGAAAGTGAACTTTTAGCAAAGAATGTTACTACAAACTAGTAGAGAGAACAGTTAAAAGCATATTCATGTCCATTACCTTTCTAGAAGACCATTTCAATCAGACGGTTGTTCAAGTCTAGCCTTTTTTATCTTTTTTTTTTTTAAATGTTTTTATTTATTTCTAGGCGACAGAGAGAGACAGCGTGAGCAGGGGAGGGTCAGAGAGAGAGGGAGTCACAGACTGAAACAGGCTCCAGGCTCTGAGCTGGCTGTCAGCACAGACCCCGACGCGGGGCTCGAACCCACGAACCGCGAGATCATGACCTAAGCGAAAGTCGGACGCCTAACCGACTAAGCCACCCAGGCGCCCCTAGCCTTTTTTATCTTTTAAGAAATAGTCTGTATTTTTTCATCTGGTAAATTTTTCAACCATATGATCCTGAAGCATGACTTAAGAAGTAATTAAGTGATGACATTACATTTGTTAACAGGGTTAAGCTCAATATCCGGGCCCTAATGACCACAACTCTTCAAGCGCTGCCCACCAAACACTGTAGGCAAATGCACTCAGCTGCCTAAACAGCAGTTGTAAAATATATCATGAAGGAAGTTAGGCGAATTAAAACTGAAGTTCTTGCAAATAATATGAATTTGGGGCTCAAAGTAAAGAAAAGCAAAATTCATTCAACCCTCTGCTTGATGGGCTAGCTGTATTCTTTTTCTCGTTTTCTCTTTTCTGCTATATGGCTTCTTTGGTTACAAATGCAGTAAATTCTTATCAAAACCTCTTATCAGATAGTCTTAAAATGCATAACAAGTGCCTATATGTACCCACTTCCTCTTTCTGCACAAAGACACACCTTGCCATACATTTTCTTTTTGGTTTGCTTTTTTCGTATATATATCTGCCTTAAAATTATGTTCATAAAGTAAAATGTTATTTAAATATAAGTAAAGAAACTGATTTAGTACCCACTTACAACTACCATTCTTTGATCCAATAATCATCCAACAAGATGTTTGTAAGAATATGCTCCCAAATTATGCATATTTATGTACTTATAGATGATATACATGTGCTACTGAGCCTGTCTGTGAAGTGCTTTTTAAAACATCCAAAAGCAAAAATTAAAAGCAAAATTTAGAAACAGATTCTAATACTTTCTTCTAGCACACTCTCTATGTGGACATCCCACTTTAGTCAAAATATAAGTGACTGCTTTTGTTAAGCTCATAAGTCTTTTCAAAATAAAAAAGAACAACTCTATTTTCTCAAAAGATTGTTTATTTAAACAGAGTCGCAATTTAAAGAACATTAATTAGTCTATCTGATATTTATGCATGGCACATAGAAGAATTATTCAATATGCAGATAAAATATTAATCAACAGAGAAATTTATTAATTAAACTTTACTAGTTAGAGGCAAATGTTTTGTCAACAGTTCATTTAGCATATTAGTTTTTAAAGTTTCTTTTTTATTTATTTTGAGAGAGAGAGAGAAAGCATGAGAAGGGCAGAGAGAAAGAAGGGAGAGAGAGAATCTCAAGCAGGCTTTGTTCTTCAGCGCAGAGCCCAACACAGAGCTTGATCCCATGATCCGATCCATAAGATCATGAACTGAGCCAAAATCAAGCATTGCCGCTTAACTGACTGAGCCACCCAGGTGCCTCAGCATATTATTTTGTAACTCATTGTCACTTCAAATACAATATAAGAATGATCAACTTAAAACCCATTTCATAATGAAATACAAATTAAATTATCCTCCAAGAAATAATCTCTGGATATGAACACTGATTTTCAAAAGCATAAATGATGAATGGAGCTGGCCAACTTGCCACATGGGTACAAACTGTTAACTGTTGCAGTTTCAACAGATGTAGAAAAAGGAGGAGTCTGTACTTAAAACTTATGCCCACTTGAAAAACTAAGATCGGGTTGACATTTTCAAAGTGAAAGGGAGATTCAAGGCAGTTTCTCAAATAAATGAAGTCTTGATATCATTTTAATCTGAAATTTTCTTGTAACTGAGTATAAGTAGGATTCTAACTTGACTGTTCTAGGTCAGAATTCAGCAAATCACAGGCCAAGAGCTTAATATGGCAGTCACTAGTTTCTGTACAGTCTGCAATGTAAAAATCGTTTTTACATGGTTTAATGGATTTTAGAAATCAGAAAAAGAATAACATTTTGTGATATGAAAATTATATGAAATTCAAATTTTGTGGTCATAAATAGAGTTTCATTGGAACATCACCATGTACATTTGTTTCTGTGTGGTCTATGGCTGTTTTTACTCGGCCATCACAGAGTTGAATTGCCACAGAGACCATATGGCCCACCAAGCCTAAAATATTGTCTGTCCTTTATGGACTCTTTATTAGGTCTAGATAACTGATCTCAGTTACTTGGATCCTACACTTTTCCTTTCTTATCTCATCACAGGTTGTAGGAGGTGTCTTTCTCCCTTCCTTCCCTCCTTCCTTCCTTCCTTTCTCTCCACACCTCCTTCCCTCCTACCATGTGTTAATGGCCAGTTCTAGTCCCACAACAAAACCCAAGATACAGCTACTTCTACAACCACCTTTTGCTCTCATAATGGTTACTTTCTCTTTATCTACAATTTTGGTTTTCACCTGATAAAGACACAGTCATTTTTTTTTTTTACAGGATCTCTTTGGCCTGACATCAACTTACCTTCCCAACCTTATCTGTCATGAAAATGGTCATGTTTTATAAAGTTTGCAAAATAAAATGTATATCCTATATTTTTCTACCAGTTTTTGCCTTTCCTTAGAATGTACTTTGTACCTGGTATGCCTTTCACCAAAGCTCTGCCTGTTAAAATCCTGCTGAATTTCAAGGTTCACCCCCTCCCGTGAAGACACCTCAACCTTCCCAGTTGTAATTATCACTCCATCTTTAGTCTGTGGAGATTGTCCAATCTCTATCTCATATTAGTTATACTTATTTATCTCAGATTAAATTTATTGTTGTAAACTACACATCTGGAAGCTAATATATAGTGTTCTAGTCATCATATACTAGTCCCCATGCCCCACCACACACACTAACAACGTACACTGGTTAGTTCATAGTTATGCAAAAGGTCAGATCTGTAATAGAAGACTTTAGGTGGCACAAAGGCATCAAATTAAAAAGGGAAGAATGAAAGAATTAGAATCTCATTCTCTTTTCACTATTTTTCTATTTTTCTGATTGCATCACAAAGAAATCCTCAATTTGTGCTACTATGGTTTTACCACTGCTAATCTTTGATAATCTCCTTTTTTAACAGAAAGAGCAATCCCAAGGCTTGGAGCCTTTCACAAAAAAAGAAAAAAAAACTAAAAAACATTTGTAGGCCCAGTTTAATAAAATTGCTTTGTTTTTACTGCAATTTATTTTTATAATTTGCTTCTATTAATGACATGAATACAAATTAATGAAATTTAATTTCAATTTAATGAAAATAAGTACTCTTAATAGGTAAATTTAGGTCAACAAAAATGAGGTGATTTAAACATAAAATATTAAGTAAATTACATCACACTTCATATGCACATATGACAAAAATCTTAATGGCATTACAGAGAAATAGGAGAAACATTTGGTTGTAGCAAATACTCAATAGAGTCAAATTATTTCAATCCATCAACACCTTCTTGTTAACCTTCTACATAACTAAAAGAAAATCATGTAGAAGACTAGCTTCAAGCTTCTAAAACAGTGGTTAACAGAAAGAGGGAAGAAGTAACATGACAATATCTAGAGATATTTTTACTTGTCATGTCTTGGGATTTAGGAGGGAGGGTTGCATTTGTCATCTAGTAGGTAGGCACTAGGGATACTACTAAACATCCTACAGTGCAAGGAGAGCCCCTACAGAAAGAATGATCTGGCCCCAACAATGGTGCCAAGGTCAAGAAACCTTGCTCTAAGAGAAAAGAGAAAGCTCTACACTTACTATCCTTTGCCCATTGTTACAAATCACCCTCTGTCCAGCACTGCTCTTTACCTTATATGCTCTTTGCCACTGATAAGATTACTGGGGAAAATCTCCCACCCAAACCTTTCACTGTTTTATATCATCCATACACTCACTGCCCCCAATTAGCACTTAGAATTTAAAGATGGGCCTTAGAGATATGTGCTAACAGTATGCTCTCAATATTTAGATATAACTTCCTAATTAAGCCACAGGAGTTATGAGATTTTCAGATGATCATTATCAAAGAGGAAAAAAAAAAGACCACATTAATTTGAGTAAAACCTTGATTCTAGCTTGCTATTGATTTCATGATTTCATGTAAAATTACTCTTTAGCCTGACTTACATGGTTCATGGACTCAAATATATTTTGCAGAATAAACCTGACCTTGAAATTTAAAAACTTCAAATTTTTATTGGATATTTCACTATGTTAGCTTTCCCAAAAGGGAGTCTGAGGAGAACTACTTTTTTTTAAAGAGAACTACTTTTTAAGCTAGACCAAAAAAAAAAAAAAAAGAAAACCCCAAAAAACATTAACATAAAAAAATAACAACTAGTAGTTGAAATAACTATCACTAGGCACTTTATTCTCAAATGTATTACTGCAAACACATAATACAGACATTTATTCCGAGGGCAAAGTGTTTACAAGAAAGTTCTTTGAAGCTATTTTGTGGTTACTGTTTTGTTTCTCTTTCTGTCTCTCTTTTTTTTTCTCAAGTAAAGTTCCCTAGAACAGTTTAGCGTAAATAGCACCTGTGTCTCTTTTTTTTTTCCTCAAATTAGGAGTTATTTTTACCCTTATAACAGTATTTAAACATGGAAAAATAATGTATTCTTAAAGTAATGACCTTATCATAGTCATCACTTAATTTTGAGGCTTTTTACAATGAGTATATTTCCAAATTTAGCACTTACTATGTATTATTAACCTTAGTGGCTGGAATAGCTTGGAGGCATTTCATGCCTTTATGTTCAAGTTGATTTAACTCCTAATTCTGAGATGCCTGTGGTAAAATGATAGTGAAGGTGAAACTGAATCCCTTTCATTTCAGGGCCACAAAGCTCTCTGCCAACAGAAAAGCAGCATTATTTTCAACACCTACAAGCTACAGAGGTGACAGTTATCAGGACTCCCACTGTGAAGAAAGAAAACCAGCACACAGTGAGATTATGGTTGCACAAATTTTAGGGAGAAGATAAACAAGCCACCAGATTTCCCTTTCCCTGGGGTCATGCCCCCTGTGCCTGGCCTATTTCATTACCATTCACTCACTCTCTTCAAAATCCTTTGCTGAGCACCTACTGAGTAATGAGCACAGTGCTGGGCGCTTAGCACATGAAAGTGAGGCAGCCAAATCCACAGACTGCCTTCTGGGAGCTTATAGTCATCATTCAAGCATATGCAGCCCAGCTTTCTACTCTCCCACTTGCAATTCCACCTCTCACCATGCTCCTGAGTCAACTGACTAAGAAAAGAATTGGAAGCACAGAGAACAAAAGAGGGACCGAACAGTTATATTTTTAATTTATATTTTTAATTTCTAGTCAGATCCCAAAAAGAGCTTAAGATATTAAGCACAGTGTGGGTGGCAGGAGATTGTTAACCAGCAATATATTCTGGATCAGCTGTGGGGTCCTAAAAGACACTGTGGGGGAAAAGCAAGGATATGAAAAGTACTGGCTAAAAACAGTTCAGGAAGGGGTTCAAACAAAGAGGGAAGGGGAAAGACAGGATCTGGTTCCTCACCAGCCAGGAGCACTGGTTAGAACCCTTTTGTTAGAAAATGCACACTTTCTGTGTTTCCTTACAGGAAGTATCTGCTGACCATTACCTAGAGCCAGAGTTAAGTGTTACCGAGTGGAATACACAAGTGTTCAGGCCTCTGAATTCCCCCCCATGCAGTGAAGGTCTTCTTGGCCTAGCCTCCTGCCCCACCCCCAACTCCACAGCTATCTCATAGTATAGTGCACCCAGCATATCTTGGGGAGACTAATTAGAGTTTTTTCAAAATATTTGGAAGAGAAAACCCAATGAGGACTTGGAGACAAAGACAGAACTTTTCTCTATAGAGACATGCAAATGGTGACCACACAGTGTTATTAGTTGGTCTGCAGGGCATTTTTAAAAAGAGGTCTGCCTCATGTTTTAATCTGGCATACACAGATTTACGGCCTCAAACAACATTTTCACACTGAGTTACAATCCATTAGTGAGATGTGAAATCACATGGATTCAGCCAATATTTTTTAATGAAATAGAATAAAATCAAACAGCACAGAATAGGAAATATTAGACTCCATTGTTGGTAATAGGAATACACATTGTTTTATGAAACTTGTTTCCATTCTATACACACATACTTTCTATTCTACACATAACCAATATCTCACTATCTAAATAAATCTGTTTCGTTCCTAAGCAATAATTCATATAGCAAAGGATCCCATATAACTTTGCTTTAACTCGGTTGCGATATAAATGTACTCTCTTAAATTGAACAGCAGGTTTGGGGGGGAGGGGTTGAAATTCACTACCTTAAAGAAACTATAGCTAAATACAATGGAATTTAAAAAAAAATTTATTCCATAATAATTTAACACACTCTTCTTCTTTTGTACTAATTATCTTTCATTTGGTTCCCTGAACTTTTGTGTGTGGGAATACATCTAGTTTTGCTACAAACATTCTTTCAGTCTCCTATTACAGAGAGAAACACAAGGTGGGAAATAACTGAAAACAGGATGTGTGTATGGATGCACAAGGCCAAATCCCTACCACAGGGCAGCCCAGGCCAAATCCTGTCCCTCCAATGTGCCAAACCACTGGACAGAATCTGGACCAGAGGCAGGCTCTTTCCTCCTATAGAAAAGCTTTTAAAATGCCCATTTCTCATATCACTGGGCAAAGGACCAACTGCTCTCTAGGACAGGGAGCCCTAAAAAGGATAATGGCCAATTTATATTTATACGCAGAACTGAATTTGTTGAGGCGTCATGATTTTTGTAAACTTTTTAACAAACTCTATAAGCAAAGCAGTATTTTCAAATGTGATTTTAGAAAAATTAAATTAGTTTGCCTGATACTCTTAAATAATCCTCCTTACCCCTACCCCTCACCCTTATCCATATATATCTGTATATATTAGAGAGAGAATAAAATAATAAAATAAAATAAAATAATAAAAAGAGCTATCGCATGGCCTTGGGCTACCTGTGAAACAATGCTGCCAGCACTATCCAGGGGCTTCAACTGGCTCTCATTGAGCTCCCTAAAATTTCCAAATATATCCTCAGGGTGTGTTTCCCTAATAGCCACATGTCCAATCCTAATTCAGGACTCACCAGCTTACAACAGATAATTGTAACAGAAGAACGACTATTCACAAATGAACTTAATCTAGTGAGTACTGTCTACACCCTGGAACTAACCACAATACCACCTCACAACACCAAGGTCATTGTTCCCCTAGCATCTTAGTGACAACTATGTTACTAATGAATTAAATGTTTTGGCCTTAGAGTCACCAATGACAGTCAGATTCGGCCCAAGACTGGGTGTTTAGAGAGTAAAGGCTTGAAACCAACTGACTGAGTCTCAACTTTATCATGAGTAGAGGAAGGAAGAGGACTTTTGTCAGTCAATACCTACAATTATAATACTGTTGCATTCTCTAGCTATATAAATTCTTAGTAATTATATCTGTAACATTAGTTGCTTTATGGTTTAGCTTTATATTGTTGAAAAAATAACTTTGATCATGAAGTGACATTTCTCAAAGTCTCAGCCAAATGTAATAAGCATACACCTCACCCATAGTGCCAGCTACAGAGAATTTACCCAATACACATGACTACTGAAAAGCACCAAAAGAAAGAAGTTTTAGTTCTCTCAAAATATTTTAATTCTGTGATTTTCAAGGTAATCAAACAACTGCATAGCAGAGTAAGAATCTTAGCAATATATAATTGACTTATATTTGTCTTCCAAATTGTACTGCAAATATAACACGAAACTTTTTTTTTTTTTAATAAACTTCAAGTTCCTTAGGTTTTCCCTATGAAGTCTACCATCACATAGATAGGTACACTTGGCAGTTTATTTCTGTTTTCTAATCACTTTTCCATTCCTCAAATTAGGAAATTTCTTGAGTTTCCTAACGACAAAGCTTATTCATAAAAACAGCATGTGCTAATGATAAGTCCGAGTCAATTAGAGGCTGCTGGAGTAAATTTACTCAGAAAGCAGTTAGATTTGGTGGTGGGACAGTCCCTTTAGCACCAGTAGGCACTTCCTCTACTAGGTGGCAGTTTCTAAACACCAAGTAAACAATTGTAAGTAAATTATCTCTTAAATCAGAAATTTACGCTGCTCCACTGCAGCTCACCACACAATTATAGTAAGATTCAAAACTGAAAGGAGACACTTCACTTCCAACCTACTAATAAATGCACACAACAGCACATCTTCAGATGAACAACAGAAATTTTGATCAAATCAGGGCATTTATGCGTATACTATTCAATACGCAAGTATATTGGGACATTTTTAAACAATGACAATTAAATTTTCATTCTGAAGTTTTGCTTTCTTACACACCTTCTGTATTCCACGAGCCATTAATAGTAGGGTCATTTTGGGGGCGGAATAGGTAACCCTTACACCTTCTCACCAACATCCATAATCCTGCACTGTGGCCTCCAATGGCATTTTAAAAAAATAGGCTCTTAGCTAAACTCTTTCCAACAAAAGGAGAATAGAAAATGAAATTGCAGAGAAGTATTAAATACAGAAGCTTCAACTTGTCAACACTTGAAATTACATTTTCAGATTCCCTATCACAAAAGGCCTGGATCTAAAATGAGTGTTGAAGAGAATTCTCCTTACCTCTGGATAACAGACAGGCAAGAAGGAAAAAGGAAGAAGGTAAGGAAAAAAACAATTTCCAATGGATAAAAACATGAGAACATATGGCATCATCACATTGGCAAAACCACTCTCTACCTGTTTGGATCTTCAGAGAAGGGACGGGGGACATTTCTGCAACCCCAGAGAGATGGCTTTCTGCACACATAATTTAAATAAAACACTCCAGCACGAAAGAAGAGCAGCAGAACTCTTCTAATTACCACCGCCTGGACCTTATGTGTTGCTTTTTCTTTAAAGCCACACTAGTTCATTATTCTGCCTTCAACTCTCTGAAATGATTCATTCCCCCTTCACTCCTGAGCAGACTCTGCAGGGAAGCTAGTATTTAAGTTTAATTTCTAGTGCCACTTGCTTTGGAGAGTTGGATGAGAGCAAGGAGGAAGAATCTAATTTAATAATTCTGTCATGGTTTGGAGGAGCGCCCTCCACCCCTACCCCAAAAAATAACCAGACAAGCAAGACCCTCTGGCAAGCTATAATCGTGAGCGAAGACACCAATCGGGAAAGCAGGGCCCACGTGTGGTGGGTGCTGTCACCCAAGGGAAGTGGCAGCCGGCGAGGAGGAGGCAGAGAGGGCGGGAGAGAGTCAGGCTGCTGCTTGCAGCTGCACCGGCCTGGGCGCTCCGAGAGAGACCACGGCTCCAACTTGGACGTGCTTAGCTCCCTCCTAGACACTAGGCGGGGAGAAATCAAAGGGCAGGGAGGCTGGATCCCGCGTCTTCGGGAGCTGTTTCTTGGAAAAAAAAGCGAGAGCCCCGGAGCGCGCCGCGGGCTACCCCAGAAGCCCGAGCTCGCGCGCAGGACGCGGGGCTCCACCACGTCCAGGGCGCCCCCAGCCTTACCGTCCCAGCTCCGACTCCACCTCGAAGAAATCGCTCAAAGCATCCCTGTTGGAACCTTCGATCCAATAATCCGGGATGAGGCTCCCGGCTCCCGGGGCCACACTGGCGGTGACCGAAGAGCAGGACGAGGCGGAGCACGAGGGCACCGTGACTTTGAGCATCTTCGCGGCGGGACTCCGGAAGCCGCCACCGCTGTCGCCGCCGCTGCCGGAGCGAGAAGCCCCGCCGCCCGCCGCCGCCTGCAAACGCAGGAGCAAGAGGTGGCGTCCTTCACACACACGCACACACCCACCGCCGCCGCCGGCGCCACCCCCGCGCCCCGGGCCGCGCGCAGGCTGCGGCTCTCCTCCAGCGAGCTCGGGAGGGAGGGAGGGAGGCAAAGCGGGTGGGTGGAGAAGGGGGTGAGGAGCTGGGAGAGGGTGTGGAGGGAGAACCCGGCCGCGGCCAGCCGGAGAGGAGAGGCGGAGGCACTGCAAAGGAGAGAGATTCCCTCCCCCTTCGCTTCCTCCCTCCCCACGTCCTCTCCTCCCTCCGCCGAGCTTTTCCAGCCCCCTCCCTTTTTTTTCCTTTCTCCCTCCCTGGCTGTGGCTGCGGCGGTGCCGGCTAGGGCGGCTCCGGATGCAGGAGCTTGGGGAAAGCACGAGGACCAGAGCATCATCCCACGCGCCCTCCCGCGGGAGCCGGGAGCCTGGAAGGGACCGCGCGCAGTGGGACGCTCGCTCCAGGAGTGGCTCTCTGGGAGCACAGGGGTCGGGACCACCTAGCAGAAGGGTGAGAGAGCGACCTGATTGTTGTTCGCGCCACTCATCCCTCCCTGAGCGCGTCCAGGTAGCGAGTCCCTCCCACCTACCACCAGCTAACCAGCCATCCCCTGTGCGTCCCTCTGTCAACGCTTATACTGGCGGCTGGGGAGGGTGCCCTGTGGTCGCCGATCTCGCAAGGCTCCTGTGCCCAGCCCCAGTGTAAGCTGGAGGATAAGGACGCACCTGAGTCCACACTGACCTGACTCACCTTTGAGTGTAGTCTTCAGTTGGAAGAGATGCTACGATGCTGACGCCGGCACTGCCTCCTTTAGCGCTGCTGGAGCTCCTGAAAGGGCAGGTGTTTGCCTTCTCTAGTTCACTCCCAACCCTGAAGGCTAGAACAGAAATGACCCAGAGAATTACAGGTCTGGAAGGGCGCTGTGCAAGCCTTAAGGCAGGACCTGTTCCCATTCATGACGGAGAAGATTGCTACATTTAAACCACTTTCCTCTTCCCAAGAGATGTGCCCCATCACAGGCATTCCACTGGCTAGTCTTCCAAGTACTGGTTAAATGTATATCATTTATATTTCTACCCTTGAACTTTTTTTTTCTGGGCTTCAGCAAAGATAAACAACAATCAGTCATATTCCATAATAAATCTTTATATGTAAAAGTAGTACCTCACACCTATTTCTGTCTAAATAACTCTGAGGCCCTTTCTTTAACCTTCCTTCATAGGTGTTACTTTCAGTATTATTACTATTTTTTTACTTTCCTCCAACATGCACTAAACTCTTCTCATGTGTTCCCATTCCTGATACCATCGTAACGGCAGCACAATATTCTCTAATTTATTGATTTATTTCTGGCTCTTAAGAGGTTTCATGCTAAATTGGTAAACTACAAAAAAAATTAACTAAATAGTGATAAGAATATGATCCTTAGTTGATAAGAATTGAAAAAATAAATATAAAAACTATTCCTTACAGGTAATTTTATGAAGATGAGCATATGCTCAATTTACAAATAGCCTAAAAAACAGCAAGTATTTGTACATTCCTACAAATTCAGTGTGATTCTCAGACTGAAAATGCTCACATGATGTTACTTTTCAGAGAATGAATTCAGTAATCTTCATGTTATAAAATCAAGTCCATACATACAAATTTTAGTTCTCATGAAGTAAGTGTCCCTTGGCTTACACTGTCTGGCGGAGGAATAGAATGAAGTAGTTGCTAGGCCATTTTTATTCACACTTCTCTGAGGCTAGTTCTGAAGTGGCAGGACTACATGTACATACTTGTCTGTTGATAGCAATTCTTTTTACAACATAAGTCCAAAGCAAGCATATTACATCGAAAGAGATGATAAGTCTTTTTAATCTTGCTATTTTGGGGAACAGTAGCTAGAGAAACATCATTTCATGGCACAGAGGAGACTGCAGAATTGATATTTACATTCAATGCTGGTTTAGCCATTTGATAGTTATGCTTTTCAAAACTGATTTTGTAAAAGTGCTATTAACTGATGTTTCAAAAGAGGGTATCTAGTTTAATGAATCAGTTTATGTTTATTTAAAAACAGAAAATGAAAATAAATATTATTTTAAAACATATGGAAAAGGATTGAATCCATATGATTTATCTTCACTCCTTACAAAATATCTAAGATGACCAGAAAAAAAACAACGGCATATGTCCATAAGAATAAAGGGAGAAATAATATCAACTAAGTCTCTGAATCTAAGAACAGATGGACTAATAATAACTGACTTAGAAGAATAGATATACTCAAAATCCAGATTTGTAATGGGAGAAGTCAATAGAAAAGATATCTAATTCTTACCACAGAATTCTAGAAATGCTTAGGAACTGAGTACCAGATCTTTCTAAAGTTAGGGCAGAGAATAACACATTAGTTGAACACTTTTATACGTTCTTAGGCCCCCATATTTCTTCTACTCTTCACTGCCAAAAAAAAACAAAAAACAAAAAAAACCCCACACAGTTTCTTTTCCAACCCCTTGGAAAAGAGAGGAGATTTAATCTTTGGAAATGTTGAAAAACAATGAAATGTGTCTTACATCACAAGGTACAGCTCAGACCATATTGAAAACAGAGGGATTCATGAAACTACATAATAAAATGTGAGACTTCCAGGTCCATCAGACTCCCACAATGCTGACAAATAGGCATCGGTCTATCATATCCCCAGCCACAGAGGAAATTAAAGGACTCCTCGTTGAGAAGAGTAAACAATCCAAGGAGAGAGGGATGTTTGGATACTGACAATTAGGATACTCCCCCACAACAAAACATCCTGATTTTTCTCAACACCTTACAGTGAAGCTTTTCATTCAACAGGCTTAAAGACCCAAAGCTTCCAATTACCCATTTTTTTGTCTCACTCATATACATGGCTAAAGTTCCATTCTGGTATGGCAGAGGATCTGGTATGACTAACCCTCTATATATAACAATTATAATCTCTGGATTAAATATAAAAAAGTTATTTAAATGTGCAAAAGACCCACCAAAATCAGAAAAATGAAAATAATGTAACCCTCAAAAGAAAGGAAATTTTCTAAATGAGGTGCACATTTATTTAGCTTTTCCATGAGGACTCTACAGGCGACACAATCTCAGTAGCTTGATGTGTCAGAAAACAGAATTCAGGGCTGGCAGAGAGGCTAGAAATTAAGGAAGAAATTCCAGAAAGAAGGGAGTACACTGAAGGAATCCAAAAATCTACATATATACTGTGCTCAAATACTAAACTAATCTCTGAACTACGCATATGTGTGGGAAATTCCAAGGAACTTAGCAGAAAACACAAAGCAATAGCTGGAAAGTTGAAAGCTGAGAAAAAATTTTAGCTGTTCCTCACCACAGGAGAGACATGGTTTGGAGTATGAGTTTGACCAAGTTTAACTGTGTGTTACAAGAAAGAAGGGAAAAAGCTGTTTAGGAAAAAGATAACAGAACCCAGAATCTCTGCAAGGAATCACTGACCATCCAGTATACAATTAAAACAAAGATACTCGATATGCAAAGTGGTAGAAAAATTTGGACCACAGTCAAAAGAAAAATGAATCAATAGAAACTAACACCAAGATGATTAATGGACTGATATTCATAGTCAAAGAATTTAAAACAGCTATTATAAATACATTCAACAATTTTTTAAAAAGATATTCACAAGTGTACAGTTGGGTAATACTACCAGAGAATGGAAACTCTTCAAAAGAAAAAATTGGAAATTGAAAAAATGAATGGACAAACTATCTGAAATTTGCAAAAAAAAAAAAAAAATTGCTCAAAACTCTTCAAAACTTACAGAAGAGTTCAGATTGGAAAGAAAAGAATGGGTGAGCTTGAAGACAGAATATGGTATCTAACTTCCAAGACAGTCCCCACTAATCATCTCCTGATAATCATGCTTTTCTGAGTTCACCTACCACGATGAATTAGGGTTGACCTTTGTGACAAATAGAACATGGTAGAAGTGAAGGTGTGTGACTTCCACAGTCATAAGAGCATTTCAGATTCTGCCTTGATCTCCTAGAATGCTCATTCTGAGGGAAGCCAACATCCATGGCATGAGGATTCTCAAAAGCTGCATGGAAATGGTGATGTGGAGAGGAACCAACTTATCAACCATGTGAGTCAGCCATCATGGAAGTAAATTCCTCAGCCCCGAACAAACCTTCAAATGACTACAACCCCAGCCAACATCTACTAAAATCTCCTAATAAACCTGAGCTAAATCACAAAAACATTCAGAATTTCAAATAACTCAGAATTTTGAATTAATATAAACTGTGGGAGATATTGCCGTTTTAAGTCAATAAATTTTGGAGTGATTTGTTTTTCAACAATAACAAAACAATAAAAGCAAAGCTATAGAAATCAACTAATGTAGAGAACAGTAACAACAAAGAAAGAAAACAAAAATTTTTTTTAAAAGGGTAGGGGGGCAAGTCTCAGTGAATTATAGGTCAATATCAAGACACCTTACATAACACTGGAGTCTCAAGAGATAAAGAGAAAGGACTGGGGCAGAAAATTTATTTGAAAAATGGCTAAAGTTCCCCAAATTTAGGTTAACATCAGCTTATAGATTCAAGAATTTCAGAAACCTAAACAAAATAAGTAGAAATAAAACCACACCTAGGCCCATCTAAGTCAAATGTCTAAAAACAATAGATAAAAAAATGATTTTGAAAGCATCCTCTGCTGGGGCTGTGGGTTGGGGGAAGAAAGAGAGAGAAGGAGAAAAGTTTATTATAGATAATAGGGAAATAATAATACAAATGCCAGATGACTCCTCATCAAAAATAATGTAGGCCAAAAACAATAGAATATCTCTAAAGTTATTTAACTTTGAAGATATTTAACTATTAAAGAAAAAAAAACTTGTAATCTGAAATTCCATACTAAAGGAATATTTTTAGGCTGAAGGAAAACAAAGAAGATGAAAACTGAGATATACAGAAAGGAATGAAGATAGCAGAAATATGTGTAAATAGAAGAAGCTCTAGTTCCTATTCTTCCTTTTATTTAAAAGACAACTAAAGGTTTAAAGCAAAAATTATAATATTGAATTTTGTGGGTTATAAAATATGTAGTAGTAAGGGATGCCTGGGTGGTTCTGTGAGTTAAGCGTCCAACTCTTGGTTTTGGCTCAGATCATGATCTTATGGTTTATGACTTCAAGCCGCACATCAGGCTCGGCACTCACATTACATGCTTGGGATTCTCTCTCTCCCTCTCCTTCTGCCCCTCCCCTGCTCATTCTCTCAAAATAAATAAATACTTAAAAAATTTTTTAATAAAACAAAATATGTATTAGTAAAATATGATAAAAATACTACGTGTATAAATCCTTCTATATAATATTGAGAAAATGACTAATTTAAGTGATAGAATTATAGATCAATGGTTCTCAGAGGCCAAGATATGGTAGAGAATTGGCTGAAAATGGGTTTGAGGGGATTTGAGAGTGACAGAAATTTTTATATCACGATTTTGATGTGATTATATGATTTTATGCTTTTGTCAAAATCTTTTAATTATACTTTAAAAATTGATGAATTCTTTTAAAAGTTTATTTTGAGAGAGAGAGCATACATGCATGTATGCCTGTGCATAGTTTTGCAAGGAGGGGAAGAGAGAGTCCCAAGCAGACTCTGTGCTGTCAGGACAGAGGGGCTCATTCTCAAGATCATGACTTGAGCTGAAATCAAGTGTCTGATGCTTAACCAAAAGAATCACCCAAGCTCTCCCAAACTGATGAATTTTATTGTATACAAACTGTATGTAATAAAGCCAATTACAATTGTATATAGTCAATTCTTTAACTTAGGCAAAAATCAAAAGTCCATAAATATTTAAAAGGAAAAAGTTAAACTGTTGCCATTTATAAATGACTTGATTTTTTACACAGAAAATCTTAGGATTTCACTTAGAGTACTAAAATTATTAAGTGAATTTGGAAAGGTCACAGGGTACAAAGTCAAAATAAAACAATCAATTGTCTTTAAATACCAGTAAGAAACATTGGGAAATGGAAAATGGAATAAAAATTAAATTAAATTAAAAAGCATAAAATACATAATCTTCTACAGTATAAACTACCAAATACTTCCATGAGAAATTAAATAAAATCCAAATAAGTGGAAAGATATACTATGTTCATTAACTGAAAGATTCAATATTGTTAACATGTCAATTATCCTCTAATTGATATGTAAGCTAATTCTACTAGTCTTAGTTTATAGAAATTGAAAAGTCTATTCTCAAATGTGTGAAAAAATAGGGGCCCCTGGTGGCTCAGTTGGTTAAGTATCAGACTTTGGCTCAGGGTCATGATCTCACGGTTTGTAGGTTTGAGCCCTGCATCGGATTTTGTGCTGACAGATCAAAGCCTGGAGCCTGCTTCAGATTCTGTCTTTGTCTCTCTCTGCCCCTCCTCCACTTGTACACTGTCTCTCTCTCTCTCTCAAATACAAACATTAAAAATTTTTTAAATAAAATGTATAAAGAAATACCAAACACCTGGTATACAAAAACAATTCCGAAAAGAACAAAGTCGGAGGTCTCACTCTTTTGATTTCAAAACCTATAATAAAGCTACAATGAAATCTTACAGAAATGAAAACAGTACTGTATTGGTGTAAGGACAAAAAGAATAGTTCAATGGAACCAAAAAGAGAGTTCAGTATGTACATGTGGTCAATTAATTTTGGTAAAAAGTATCAAAGCAATTTAATGCACAAAGGAAAGTCTTTTCTGTAAATGCTACTACAACAACTGGATAAATGGGAAAAACAAACCTCAATCTTTTCCTTGTACTACAAACAAAAAAATTAATTTAAGATGGACAAAGGGCACTTGAGCGGCTTAGTTCATTAAGTGTCTGACTTCAGCTCAGGTCATGATCAAATTGTTCATGAGTTTGACCCCAGTATCAGGCTCTGTGCTGACTACAGGAGCCTGGAGACTGCTTCAGATTCTGTGTCTGTCCTTCCCCTACTCACGTTTTCTCTCTCTCTCTCTCTTTCTCAAAAATACATAAACACTAAGAAAAAAATATTTAAGATGGGTAAGCCTATGCATATAAGCAAAAAGTATAGTAGCACCTGTAAAATAAAATACTGAAGAATACCTTTAGGAATTTATAATAGATAAAAAATATCTAGACAGGACACTGTGAACTCTAAACATAAAAGAAAAAAGAAAAAAATTAAAAATTAGAATTTATTAAATTTTAAAAGTTATGCACATGAAGAGAAAAAATTAAGAAAATACACAAGCCACAAATTGTGAGTAAACATTCTCAATACAAATATCTGAAAAAGACTATGTATCTGGAATATGCAAAGAATTCTGGGAAATCAATATAAAGTCTAAATAAACAGTTAAAAGATTTCTGGTGTCTGCCTAGGATGCAGAAAGCTGCAAGGAACACTTCTCCGATCCTTATAATACAACAAACAGCCAAAATGCAAGGTCAAGATTTTCTTGGACCCCTCAGAGAACTGAGATCACAGGACAACCAAGTAGTCTAAAATCTTAGGAGAGACAGGTGTTGACAGGAAAGATGGCAGTTGCTTACCTATGGCAAACACAGCCACGTAACAGTAAAAATTCTTTATGAAAGTTAGCAAATTGGGGGATGCTGAATGTGGGCTTACAAGAAAATGTGAAAGCCCAGGGAGTGGGCATATATAGGAGGAGCTCACTACTTGTTGCAGGCTTTCCTCCACAGACTCTACTGGGCACACCAAAAAACAGATGAGAGGTCCTGCAAAAGCATGCCTCGTGGTGCAGACTTAAATGCAGAAAACACCAGCTACTGTGAAGGAGTAAAAACCAGCCTTCTCCCTTACCTCCCCTATGGAAAAAAGAAAAAAAAAAGCATCATTCTGCAGGAGTAGGGAGGCAACAAACTCTGTCACCTTTATACATTGGCACAAACCCACAATGAAGAGAACTAAAAAAAAAAAAAAAAAAAAAATCCCTCTTCCCTGAGGAGAGAGGCAGAAATATGTCCTAAACACAGAACTACAAATGGTGAAAAGGCTAGAGCTCTAAGGTCACATCTGTAAGACCCAAGGGCACAGGCCCTACCTAAAACTAAAGCTGAATCAGAACAACAGAGAATGTCCCCTCTGCTCCCCACCACTAAGTTAACAGGCATCAAGTAACAAGTAACAGTGGTATACTGCAAGAGCACAAGCATAGACCTTCTATGTGGCATAGTGCAATTGGAAGACCTAAAGCTAAGGGTGGGGCGGACAGAGAGAAAACTGCTGAGGAAAACCAGCCCCCACCCTAAACAAAAGATATTGGTAGAGAAATATAAAACATGTTGTGCAATGAGCATAAGCAGAGCATGAACTACAAATCCAACCAACATCTTCACTAGATTATCAAATTCCCACACTAAATACATAGCAGAAGTGAAGGCATACCATTTTATAGACATAAAATCTATTTACCTCTGTTTCCAATGTCCAAAACAACATGCATAACTTTCAACACAAAATTGTGGGGGAAACATCAAGAAATTAACATACTGTTAAGAAATAAAACTATAAACTGGGGGCGCCTGGGTGGCTCAGTTGGTTAAGCATCCAACTTCACCTCAGGTCATAATCTCACAGTTCATTGAGTTCAAGCCCTGCATTGGGTTCTGTGCTGACAGCTCAGAGCCTGTAGCCTGCTTTGGATTCTGTCTCCCTCTCTCTCTGACACTCCCTGACTTGTGCTCTGTGTCATTATCTTTCAAAAATAAATAAACATTTAAAAATTTTTTAAAAACTACAAACGGAACGAGACTCAGATATTATAGCCATGTTAGAGCTGTCTAACAAAGGCATAAAAATAACTGTGATTATCATGTTAAAAATTTTAATGGAAAAGGTGAAAACTTAGGAAATCAGTAGGAAATTTCATTGAAGAGATGGGATCTCAGAGAAAAAAAAGAGATGGAATTTCAAGAAACAAGATCCCCCACAATAATATAGATGAAGAATATCTTCAACACCCAAATCAGTACATATATCAATGAAAGAACCAGTAAATTTATAGATAGGTCAATAGAATTTACCCAAATTGAAACAGAGAACATAGCCAAGGCCTAAGGGATAATTTTATACAGTCAAACATATGACAAATAGAATGCCAGAGGAGAAGAAAGAAAGGGAATGGGGGAGGGGAATTATGAAGCAGTAATAGCTATGAATTTTCCAAATTAGTAACATACATCAAATTATAGATCCATGAAACTTAGGGAAGAGTAACTATATTTATCAAATATTATATACATATATATTTGTATTGCATGTGTATATACATACTAACATACCACTAACACATATTATACTTAATGCACTGAAAACAAAAGACAAAGAAAATGTGGAGGTAGTCAGGAAAAAGATACATTGCATACAGAGAAAAGAATAAGAATTACAGTAAACTTCTTGTCACTATGCAGTGACATCTTTGTTCCTGTTATTTCTATGATAGCATGTTTTCTAAACAGTTTTATTGTAGTATAATGACATTAAGTAAATAGTAAATATTTGAAATGTACCATTTTATAAGCATTCACATATGTATATACCTGCCAAATCATCACCACAATCAAAACAGTGAACATATCCATCTTTTCCAATCCTTGGGCTCCTTTGTAATCTCTCCTTTCTGTCTCCCCTCACTATCCCCCATCCCATGCAACGACAGATCTGCTTTTTGGCACTATAAAGAAGTTAACCTTTTCTAGGATCTTATATAAATGGGATTACTGTATTCATTGTACTTTTATCCAGCTTAATTTTTTGAAGATTTTTTTTTTAGTGTTTATTTCTGAGACAGAGAGAGAGAGAGAAAGAGAGAGAGAGAGAGAGAGAAAGAGAGACATTTCACAAGCACGGGAGGGGTAGAGAGAGAAGGAGATACAGAATCTGAAGCAGGCTCCAGGTTCTGAGCTGTCAGCACAGAGCCCAACGTGGGGCTTCAAATAACAAACTGCAAGATCATGACCTGAGCTAAAGTCAGGTGCTCAACCAACTGAGCCACCCAGGCACCTCTATTCAGCTTAATTTTTAAAGAAACTAATGTAAAGATGTGTTTTTAAAAATTATATAGTGTCACAAGATCGTTCTATTTTTAATTTTTTGAGGAACCTCCATACTGTTTTCCAGAGTGACCAAATTTGCATTCCCACCAACAGTGCAAAAGGGTCACTGTGCTCTACTCCTGAAATCGATAGGGTTTACTATCAGCAATGTTAACTAATTTGAATTTAAATAGAAGTAAATAAATAAGTAAAAATAAAAGTCAAGAAAAAAAATAAAATATAACTATTTCAGGGGGAAAATTATGTAATGTCACAAAGCTTAGTACTCTGCTTATTTATTTCTGTTTTCAATTTCCACTTCTCAGAAGATAGGCTGAGTCCTGAGTCTAAATTTCCCATTTATCCAAGGAACCACAGAGCTCTTTCCTTTAACTAGACAATCTGTTTTCTCTTGCCTTCTTCATCTTTCCTAACATTTTCTGGCTTTGAAATGCAATGATTTTAGCATTTGTATCAAGAAATAAGAAACAACAAAAAAGAAATTACATGCAAAAATGAAAAATAAACTAAAAAGATAGGAAAAGAAATTAATAAAACAAAAGAAATATATCATAGAGCTACTCAGAAAAGTAAAATTTAGTTCTTTAAAAGGACCAATGAAACTGATTAACTTCTAGACAGATGATCAATGGAAAGAGAAGAGACACAAGTCACCAATATCAGGATGAAAGCTGAAGAAATTAACACAAATTTGATGAATATTTTAAAAGTCATAAGAGGATATAAAAATCCAGCTGGCTCTATATTTATTAACTAAACTGAATCTCTATTGAAAATGCACACACACACACACACACACACACACACACACACTCTAGACCCAAATGGGTTCACTGGTAAATTCTTCATTTTGAGAAAAAAAGAACATCAATCTTCTATCAACTATTCCAGAAAACAGAAAGAAATAACAATTCTTAACTTGCCTTCTGAAGCCAGGATCAGTTGGTTTATAACAAAGACTGTACAAGGGAAAAAAAATTTCAGGCCAATATCATAGCAGACTAAATTCTTAAAATTAAGCAATACAATATCATAAATTATTCTATATCATGATCAAGTTTGGTTCTTTCTAAGAATTCAAGGTTAGTTTAATATTATGAAATCAACCATATACTTCACCCGCAATAGCTGAGGAAGAAAAATCATATGGCCATTTTAATAGATGCATTAAAAAATGATAAAAATCAAGTCCATTAATTATATAAACTAAAAAGACACTTAACAAACTAGGCATTCTTACTAGAATCTGTAGCAAAAATCATACTTAAAGATGAAATGCTGAAAACTTTGCCTCTGAGATCAGAAATGACGAAAACATGCTCTCTACTACCACCTCTACTTTTACTCAGTATTGTACAGTAGGTTTAAACAAATGCAATAAGATTTAAAAAAAAGAAAACTAGGGGTACCTGGGTGGTTTGGTCGGTTAAGCATTCGACTCTTGGTTTTGACTCAGGTCATGATCTCAAGTTTCGTGAGATTGAGCTCCACATCAGTGCGGAGCCCACTTAGGATTCTCTCTCTCCCTATCTCTCTGCCACTCCCCCACTAGCTCTCTCTGTCTCTCTCTCAAAAATAAATAAATAAACTTAAAATATGAAAAAGAACAGGTACTGAAAAGAAAGGACAGATCTGTCATTATAGGTGATAGGATTGCTTATGTTGAAAATCCAAAAGAATCTATAAATTACCCAAATTAATGAGTTTACAGTTACTAACTACAAAGTCATCCAAAATTCAACATAAAATTATATTTCTATATATTAGTAACAACTAGAAAAGAAAAATTTAAGCTTTACTAGTCAGCAATAAAAAATAATAACCTATTAATACATACAGAAACATGAGTGAGTTTCAAAAACATTAAGCTGAATGAAAGAAGTCAGACCCCAAAGAGTATGTATTGTATTATTCCATTTATTTGAAATTCTAGAAGAAAAAGTGAAGGCAAAATGACCCACATGGAGATATATCTTGGTGCCATGAACACTGAAATGTCTGAGAACAACCAAGTTACCTACAAAGAAACAAAAGTAAGAATTTCATCACACTTTTCATTAGTAACAGTGGATCCTTGAAGACAATGAAGTAATCACTTCAAAGTTCAAGGAAAAAATTGATTTTCAATCTATATGCTATGCCCAAGCTAACTAGCATTTCAAACACAACAAAATAACAGACATTTCCAAATATTCAGGGACTCAGAAGATTTATCACCCACTCATCCTCTCAAAAATAATCACTATAGGGGAGGAGTTAAGATGGCGAAGAAGCAGGGGACCCTGGGCTTTCCTTGTCCATCAAACACAGCTGTATTGAGGTCAGATCATTTGAACACCCAGGAAATCAATCTGGGAGTGGCAGAAAGATCTCCACAGTTGGAGGGAAGAGGTGTGGGAGGTGTGAGATGCATGGAAGTGAATTGGGGGGGAAAAATGGCAGTGACACGGTGGGAAGGGAACCCATTTTGTGGAGGGGAAAGAGAAAGAGAGAGGGGCTGAGAAAGTTGTCATTGAGATCACACAGGAGGAAAAACCTCTCTGGACCATGGACTGGGGAGTGAGAAGTACTTTTTTCTTGCAAACGGATAAAAAAAACTTCTGCACAGCAAAGGAAACATTCTACAAAACAAAAAGCAACCAGAGGAATGGGAGAAGATATTTGCAAATGATATACTGGATAAAGGTTAGAATCCAAAATCTATAAAGACCTTATCAAACTCAACACTCAAAAAACAATCCAGTGATGAAATGGGCAGAAGACATGAATAGACACTTTTCTACAGAAGACATCCAGATGGCCAACAGCTACATAAAAAGATGCTCAACATCACTCATCATCAGAGGAATACAAATCAAAACCATGATGAGATACCACCTCACACCTGTCAGAATGGCTAAAATTAAAAACTCATGCAAAAATAGATGTTGGTGAGGATTCAGAGAAGAGAAAAACTTTTGCACTGCTGGTGGGAAAGCAAACTGGTGCAGCCACTCTGGATAATAGTACAGAACTACCCTACAACCCAGCAATTGCAGTAGTAGGCATTCATCCAAAGGATACAAAAATGCTGATTCACAGGGGCACCCCAGTGTTTATAGCCACACTATCAACAACAGCCAAACTATGGAGACAGTCCAACTGTCTCCGTCAACTGTCCGTCAACTGATGAATGGATAAAGATGTGGTATACATATATATATGTATGGAGTATTACTCAGTGATTCAAAAGAATGAAACCTTGCCACTTGCAATAATGTGAATAGAACTACAATGTATTTATGCTAAGAGAAATAAATGAAAGACAAATATATGATTACACTCATATGTGGAATAGAACAGATGAACATGGGGGAAGAGAAGTGAAAATAAGATAATAACAGAGAGGGAGGTAAACCATAAGAGACTCTTAAAACCATAAGAGAACAAACTGAGGGTTGCTAGAGGGGAAGTGGGGGGGGATGAGCTAAATGGGTGATAGGCATTAAGGAGGGCACTTGTTGGGATGACCACTGGGTATTATAAGCAACTGATGAATCACTGGGTTCTACTCCTAAAACGAATACTACACTGTATGTTAACTAACTTGAGTTAAAATAAATATATTAAAAAAAAAAAATCACTACAGGATGAACTGCAATAAACCATTTTATATGTGCAAGAGTGACACAGGATATAAGGAAGAATGCTAAATAAGCAAAAAACATAAGTTTTAAAAGTTACTAGTGCAAATAAAATAATGTGAATTTATATAATACATCAGAAGTATGAGTGGCAGCAGAAGAGAGAGGTTAAGAGCAGAAAACATAAAAATAGACTATAAATCCTATGCCTTCCAAGCAAAGAAGAGATATTCTGATTAAATATGGACACTGATAGAAAGTTATAAGGTTAATGCACATTCAAATATGTAAAGATAAGGGAAGTGATGGGCATGGAGGAGGGCACTTGTTGGGATGAGCACTGGGTGTTATATTGAAACCAACTTGACAATGAACTATAAAAGAAAAAAATTAAAAAATTAAAAAAACAAATATGTAAAAATAAAAATGAGATGAATAAAAAGTGGTTATAATTTTCAAACAACTAAGTCAGGGGAAGAAAACAAAAGTTTGATAGACAAAAGGCAGAGAGGTGAAAATAAGCAAAACAGCATTATAAAATATTTAAATTGGCAGTATAGTCGTGCACTGTCACGGATGCCACTCTCAAAGCTGGCTCCCTCCCTGGTAGCGGCTTGCATCCAATTCCTCATCCCATAGGTTTTATCTCAATTTAGGGTACCTCTAAAGGTCCTATCTTCAGAGCTCCCTGCAGGATTGGCTGAAACCTCTGGGACAAATACTTCGCAGCTCAACTTCTCCTTTTGCTCAGTCCTTACCTTATGCCCTTACAGGCATTGTTTCTGATTGCTGTCCAATACACTTTGTGCATGCTTATCTCTGTCTTCTCTACCTCAATAAGTATTTCCAAAGGGACCTGACTTCAGGCAGTTGGTGCTAAGTGGTCCAAGAAAGCAGACTTTAAGAATGAAATTTTTGTAGTCAAGTCACTCACTAGCTGGTTAACAATGAAGATCCCACTATTAGTAGCGAAAGGAGTATGGTATCTCCTGACATACTGTGGCAACATTTCTGATTACATATTGTTGCATAACAAATAATTCCGATGCTTAGAGGCTTAAAATAACCATTTCATTATTTCTCATGATTCTGTGGGCTCAGTTGGGCAGTTCTCCAGCTTCCTTGAGGTTAGCTTGGGTTGCAGTCATCAAGGAGCTTAATTGAGCTCATTCACATGGTTGGAAGCTGATGCTGGCTTCAACTGTGAGATCACCTGGGACTGGCGATCAGCATGCCTACAAGCGGGCTTTTCACAGCACGGCAGCTGGGTTCCAAGAGGGAACATCCCAAGAGCAAGTGTTCCAAAAAAGAGGATGTGGAAACTGCTAGGGCAAGTAAAGGCTAGGCCAAAGGCATCATTCATTTCATATTCTATTGATCAAAGCAATCACAAGCATAATCCAGATTCAAGGGGAGAGGAAATAGGATGTGTGACATATACATGGAGGATGCGGTGACACTGGGGTCATCTTAGGAGACTAGCTACTGCACAGTAAACCGTTAAAATTTCACTGGTGGTGAACTGGGATGGGATCATAGCAGAAGGAAAAGCACTGATGTGTGCAACATCTCAAATCTTCGACAGGTTTGAGAAAAGTCAAAGTTATGAGGACAACGGAATCACATGGAATTTGTTGAGTACAACCAGGCAATGAAGAAAGAAAATAAAAGCCCACTGATGATTAATCATCAATTTAAGGCAAAGTGGGGAAGACAGTGGGTCTCCTTGGCAGCTTTTGAAGAGAATCTCTCCTCCTGCAACATGACAACAGAAAGAGTTGTGAATCAGGTACAGGACTTAGTTGCAAAGATAGCTGGTTGCAGACAAAGCTAAATTCTCAATCCTAGAAAGTCTGTTCTACAGAGCAGGTTGGGCCCTTTATCATCATGATCAGGACTCTGAGTGTTACTATGGAACCATCTTGGTTGATATACTGGAGAAACTTGAAACCTCAGGTGTCCCTGGACCATCTGGGCCTGCAGAAGTGGTCCACCTCTCCCTAAAAAAGACTGTCACATCTCCCTTGCTTAGAGATGATCCAGAGGCCTTGGAAGAAAATAAGCATCCCACTCACCATCCTCTCACCAATCACCCTGGTCTTCAGACCAATAAGTAGGAACAAGTCATAACATACTAGGAATGTGTGGGGGCTGCTATTCCAGGAAAGAGACAATGGTCTGAAGAAGCCGTAGGACATAGCTAACATGGAGTGACATGTGTTTGGATCCTGATGTTTCTGAATAAAGGGAGCCAGAACATAAAGCTGAATTAGGAAGAATTTATGGGCACAGGATCCTGATGTTTCTGAATCAAGGGAGTCAGAACATGAAACTGCATTAGGAAGAATTTATGGGCACAGGAACTACTCCCTTTAATACTGGGTGTAAGCTCCCAGGTAGAAATCTGTGTGTTGAGCCACAAAGAAAATTCTCATTATTCAAAAAGACAAATCACACAGGATAAGTTTTCTTTTCAAACTGCAGTAAAATTAGAAACTAACAACAAAAAAGAGCAAAAGGGTCATGCACTTGTACATTTTTAAATGCCATTCAGATGAAAATAAAATTGGAATTACAATTATAATTTATATCATCCATAATGAATAAAATGAAAGCACTAATTATAATAATCTGTGTGATGTGGTCAAAGGTTGGTACTTAAAATATTCATAATTTTAAATGCACATATTAGTAAACAAAGATTGAAAATAAATGAGTTCAGATTATGTAACTAGTATGCTGAACTAGCCGAAATTGATAGGATGCAAACATAATACAAAGTTATTTATTTTAAATTATCCTCTTCAATCCGTTCTACAGTCTTATTCTTCCCCTGTCATTGGGTAAAATATTGAGAAAACGTCATAGCTTTCCTGGTTACTCTTAAACAGAAAAAACAATCCTCCAGTCACTTGTAATAATTACAGTTTTATTTAAAGAATTAAACTGCCCCAAATAGCTAAAGTAATATTAAAAAAGAAAACCAAAATGGGAGACATCACCATCCCAAACTTTAGCCTCTACTACAAAGCTGTAATCATCAAGACAGTACAGTATTGGCACAAAAACAGACACATAGACCAATGGAATAGAATAGAGAACTCAGAACTGGACCTACAAATGTATGGCCAAGTAATCTTTGACAAAGCAGGAAAGAGTATCCAACAGAAAAAAGCCTCTTTAACAAATGGTGCTGGGAGAACTGAACAACAACATGCAGAAGACTGGAACTAGATCATTTTCTCATACCATACACCAAAATAAACTCAAAATGAATAAAGGACCTGAATGTGAGACAGGAAAACATCAAAACCCTAGAAGAGAAAGCAGGAAACAACCTCCTTGACCTCAACCACAGCAATTTCTTACTTGACATATCCCCAAAGGCAAGGGAATCAAGAGCAAAAATGAACTACTGGGACCTCATCAAGATAAAAAGCTTCTGCACAGCAAAGGAAACAACCAATAAAACTAATAGGCAACTGACAGAATGGGAAAAGATAGGTGCAAATGACATACCAGATAAAGGGCTAGTATCCAAAATCTAGAAGGAACTCATCAAACCCCACACCANGGGAGGGCATTTGTTGGGATGAGCACTGGGTGTTATATGTAAACCAACTTGACAATAAACTATTTAAAAAATGAAAAAACAAAACAAAAAGAACATTGTAAATATGTTTACAATTTTATACTGTATTTATTTTAAAAATTCCATGTATAACTGTATCCAGCACTGTTCAAGCCAGTATTGTTCAAGGGTCAAAAGGACTTATGACAAAATGATTTCTAAGCAGATGATAAAGTCAAAGGTAAAGAAAAAAAAGAATTAAACTGTCCATTTTAGTGAAATAGTCTACACTGGGATTTTATTTAATGGTTCACTTCTCTCTTCCCCAGCTCAAGTTCATCTCAGGCAGGAGAGGGTAGGGTATTTGTGGGAACTTCTGCCCTTGCTTTGTCAGCTCCTCCTTGCTCAAACTCACACCTTTAGCTGTGATATTAGGACCCTCCAGGATTGGAGCTGGGCAGAGTCAGAGATGGATAAGGGGGTAACGGAAAATAAAAGTCTGATTTGATGGGGAGGGGTGTTGTGACGTGGTGAGCATGCTCTCTGGGCTTGGTGAATTTTCACTGCTGACTTCATAGGGTATTTTTGTGGGTTTTATAGAGATGTCTTCACTAGGAACATTCAATTGTAGCTCCACTGATATAGGCAGAGCTCTGTTTCTGGCCTGGGCACTTAAGATTTTGCCCTCAGATTCAGTATCTTAGGTTATCTCCAGCTTCTTTTTGGTCACATCTGGTTTAGGAAAGCATGTATTTCTCTTTATCCATCAGTGGAAGCAGGGACCTCTCTTTGCTCTTCCCCAGGAAGACTGCTCTAGCTCTAGCTACATACTTTCTGCTTTTTGTTTTCTGTAAGTGCAGGCAAACACCAGGGGGAAAGAGGGAAGGCAGGGATATAAAATTCTACAAGAGGATCTCTTCAAGGCACTTTTACTTTTCCAGAGGTCATGGATAACATTGCCCCCTGGGATAACCCAGGGATTACCCATTTATCCTACACACTAAATGTGAAGGAAGGTATAGTTAGAAAATGTCACCAAGTGACAACAATTCCTCACAGTACTTTCTTTTCCTTGCCTCTCCAACCTCAACCTTTTTATCCTCTCAAGTTGAATTTAGGGCCACAGGTCACAAAACTGTTTGTCAGCTAATTCTTTTGTCAGCTGTACACAGAAAAACTATTCCTTCATTTAGAAATACAGGGCTATTTGTCCCCTACTATTCTGCTTCTGGCCTTTGGGTTTCAGATAAAACTGATACAAGTATCTGATTTACTCATCCTGTCACACATAAGACATAAGAAACCAAGAAAGACTGACAAAAGAGACCAAAAAGGGGTGTGTGGGTGGCTCAGTCGGTTAAGCGGCCGATTTCGGCTCAGGTTATAACCTCACCATTCCTGAGTTCAAGCCCCGCATCAGGCTCGGTGCTGAAAGCTCAGAGCCTAGAGCCTGTTTGAGGTCCTGCGTCTTCCTCCCACTCTCTGCCCCTCCCCCATTCACACTCTGTCTCTCACTCTCAAAAATAATAAACAAAAAAAAATAAAGAATTAATAAATATAAAAGCAGAAATTGACTAAATAAAATGAAAACATTAAGCATAATGAGTTAAATCAAGTTTGTTCTTGGGAAATCCCATTAAATTGAACATCTGGCAATTACATTGAAAAGAAAATTAGAAAAGACATTTTAAGTGGGACAGGAACATAAAATTACATTAAACGGTATGAATTATAAGAAAATATTATGGCTCACCTCACGCCATAAATTTAGAAAACTAGGTGAAGTATATCACTTCATAGAAAAGTATATATTATTGGGGCGCCTGGGTGGCTTAGTCGGTTGGGCGTCTGACTTTCGCTTAGGTCATGATCTCGCGGTTCGTGGGTTCGAGCCCCGCGTCGGGCTCTGTGCTGACTGCCAGCTCAGAGCCTGGAGCCTGTTTCAGAGTCTGTGACTCCCTCTCTCTCTGACCCTCCCCTGCTCACGCTGTCTCTCTCTCTCTCTCTCTCCTAGAAATAAATAAAAACATTTAAAAAAAAAAGTATATATTATTATAATTAGCTCAAACATAAAAATAGGAATAGAAGTATTAGTAGTGAAGAAATGAAGAAGGCAATTAAAACTATTTTTAAAAAGACTTTAGGCCCAAATAATTTAATAGAAGGACTCTTCTATTTTCTAATAGAAGGACTTCAAATATTTTCTACAATATAAGTAAACTGTTCTACTCTGTTCTGTTCCAGAGCAGAAAAAAATATGAAAACATTGGTAAATCGTTCTCTGAGAACAGCAAAACTCTACCATCAACAAAGGACAAATGTATACAAAAAAGAGAAATGTAATCCAACCCTTTCTCATGAGAATGAAAATTAAAGAATATATCACAATCAAGTAGAAGTTATCTCTCTTTGATATTCACAAAAACCAAAGGAAAGTTGGTTCCCTTGGTTATAGATATATGTGTGTATGTGTGTATATATATGATAAAGAGGCAGAAATTTCAGTAAGAGATTCAGAAAATAGAATATTACCACTTATTCTATAACCAATACCACATTACACGAAATGTAAGTATCATCAAACTTGTTTCAGTCTTTGCCTAGGAGATTCTGGGTGGTTTTCTTTGTTTTGTTTTATTTTTCATGTGCCTGAACTAATACTGACCCCTTTCTTCCAAACTTTATGTGAGGAAGACAGATCTCTGTCTAACCTCTCAGTGCAGCTAATGACTGGTAGTAAACCTAGCCAGTTATTACTCCATTACCTTATTCACACTGGTTAAATGATCTCTCCCCTCTGTTCTTTGGTAGAAATGAGAGAGGAAAAATCTTGAAGTGTACGTTTATAAAGAAAATTCTAACAAGGGTTTCTCAGAACACCTGGTTAAATATTACCCAAAAAAATGTATATATCATTATTAGCAGACTAAAAAAAAAATCAATTGATTATATTCAATGTTCTTTGATGATTTAAAAAATCAGCAAGTAGAAACTAAAAGGAAATATCCTTAATAAAGGATGTTTATATGAAACATTAGAGTTCATGACAAAATTGAGAAGCATTCTAACTCAAGACACAAGAAAAGGACAGCTCTTACAGCAATGCAGAGTGTAATGAAGTTACAGAAGAAAGAAGTGACCACCAATGGGAGAAACAGAGATATAACTAGCACATTTCCCGTAAGTAAAATCCAGTGAAAAATATATCTCATTAAAAAATATTAAATACCTGGAAAATAAAATCCAAAAGACTGTATCAGTATCAATCTATTTATCTATCTAATTTCTTTCATATGAAAAAGATCCCCCAGCAGAGAAAAAAAATCTAAAAGACTATCAATGAGCAGGACTTCTAAATAGATAGGAATACATGGGATTAGGCTTATTCTAACTAAAACTGGAGAGTTTGGGAATAGGGAAAAAAAACTGAATAGGGTACATAAGCAGATTCACATATATGTAAGACTTTAATTTATGATTAGGTTGGCCTTTTAATCAGCAGGAAAAGATTATTTACTAATTTGGAGAAAAGTGGCCATGATATGAAAAAAGTAAAGCAAGATACTATTTATTCCTCAGATTATTTACTAAAACAAATTCCAGATGGTTTAAAGTCCTAAACATTAAGCAAAAATATATATGTGTTGAAGGAAAATATGGAATATTTAGAGCACTGGGGTAGCAATGCTCCTCTCAAATATACCCCCAGACCCAGAAACCATCAAGTATACATGACAGATTTCTCCCCAGAAAATCTTTAAAACTTCTGTACAATTGGGAAGAAAACATTTAGAAAGATAAAATATATGTGGTAGAAATAAATTACTGTAACACATTTAGCAGACAAGGTATTAATAACCAGAATGTATAAAGAATGTTATAAATAATTTAGTAAAAGGCAAACCACACTAAAATGAGTACAGGATGCCAGATGGCAATTCTCAAAAAGAGAAACAAAATGGCCAGTAAACATAAAGGATAGTCAGTCTCACTGGCAATCGTGTGTGTGTGTGCATGTGTGTGTGTGTGTGTGTGTGTGTGTGCGGTTTTTCACTTATCAGATGGCACAAACTGTTAAATGTGGGAAAGATATAGGGAAATGGACATATAACATGCAGCAGACTTTTTAAAGTCTTTTGGGAAGGCAATTAGGAAATATATACTTTAACTCTTAAACCCCTTTAGGCTAGCAATTCTACTTCTAGAAATAAATTTTCAAAGCATACTTTTCAAGTGCTCATTGATAGATTCAAGGCTATCTCTAAGTTTATTGTCTGTATTAGTGTAAAACTAGAAACACTGTAATGCCTGTCAATAGGAAAGATATAAGTGGAATACAGTAGGTGGCACATAAAAAGAATGATTTATACACAAACACACATATATATATATGTAACATACATGTGTATGTATATATATATATATATATATAAGCTCAAATAGTAGGATATGATTCCCTTGTGTTAAAAATTAAAAAGCAAATTCATGAATACACATAAATGCATGGGCAAGAACAGAAGGATGCCTGTATCAGACTCTTGAGTGGTATCAACTGGGAAAGCAAACTAGGAGAAGCATACTAGAGGGGTTGTTTCAGGGTTTTCTCTTAATACTTCTGAATTTAAAAAACCTTCTACCATGAAAATATATTCATGCATTGGTGGGATAATTAAAAAGACAAAACAATTAGAGCAGTGAAGTAGCAGATGATTTTCCTTGTTGGTCCCTGGCCACATCTGTTTATAACGAACAAGCTGACCCCTGTTTAGTCACTCCATTCATTTTGGCCATTTATTAGTTATGCTTTGAGACAGGGGCAAATTTCTAATGGATGCAGAGGAAAAGCAGCAGCATATTTCTCAAAGCAAATTAATTACCACAACAATAATCTCAAAAGCCTTCACTTTAGATATACATTAACCTACCTTCCACACATCCCCCACTGGAATTAAGAATTTTCCTTCCTGAAACTTCTAGTTGCTAAGCAACATCTCCTTCTTCTTTGTGGGGCTGGGTTGGCATGTTAACTTTTCATCAGCTTGATCTTTTTCTTCTTTTCCTCTTAATCATCCCACATATACACAAACACACATACAAACAATCACACACACAGAATTTTCTAGGGCTCTTCTATGGTCACAGTGTTTCTTCATTCACCTGTTCCATAAGAAATTAAGGCCTTAACTTTTTTTATTGTTGAAAACTCATAACCAAAAGAATAAGGATTCCTCTTCCCTTTTCTAAAAGGATAGCCATCTCAGAGACAGCTTCCAAAAACTAAGAAAAGGATTGGCTTGGGAATTAGAGTTTGGGGATGGAGTTCTAAGTCTAACCTACTACTTTACGGGGATGGCTTTCTGATGGTTAAGGCCTCTTGTAATGTCATTTAGTAAATATTTATTGAGCTGCTACTACTATATCTCCTATAATGTTAGGGATGTTGAGAATGCAAACAGTCACCACCCTCCAGCAGGTTACATTGAGAGGATGGTGCAATACTGATGACTCCAGCCTATTCAAACTGTTCCAGCTTCCAACAGTAGCTCCCTGTAAGCTAAATGACAGCTCTCAGGGAAGAGGGTTTATAAAAGGGTACGTGAAAGCCTTAACACCTACTTGAGTTCCAAAGGAGTCATGGGGTACAGGATGTTTCCCTACTTTGGCCAACAGAGCATGAATACTAGCAGTGGAAAAGCCTCATGCAAGGATCTGAGCCCTGGAATTCCTGGTGATAGTCTGGCCTTGAGGGGCATTGATTCCTCTGAAGGAGCTACTAATCTCCTTGGTCCTGGAACAGCCATGAGGGATACACATGTGAGGAATGCTCATGTGGGCAGAATAGCATATTCCCTTGCTAGTGACAAAGAGTTCCTGGATTTAAGTTCCGGCCCCACTGTTTCCTAGTTGTGAAAGCTTGGGCAAGTTTCTTGACTCCTCTTTCATAAAATGGAGATAACAGTGCAAAGATCAAAGAGTTTTTATAATAGGAATATTTAATTTCATAGATTTCTTAGAATAGGACCCAAAGCATAACACAGTCAAGAGAATGTGGACTTCCATCTTTTCAACCTGACACTAATTACGTAGCTGAGAGTGGAAAGGAAAGACGTTCTGTTAGGAACAAGCCATGCTTGTCTATCATCAACTCACATGGCCCTACAATTTCGCTGGTGATGCTAATGTCTCTAGTACCTAATGAAGTCAACCTGAATCCTGAAGGTAATAAAAACCAGTTCCCAAAGGGGGCATCACCAGATGAGGAAAAGCAAGCAGAGCTTGTGGCTCCCAGCTAAAACTGTTCTTAGGGATGGACAGGCTATACATTTGATATCATCAATAACAAAATAAGAAGAGCACTTAAGGACATTTAATCACAGAATTCAAACATACTTTCTGGAAATGGAAAGCATAGTTTTTAATTTTTAAAAAATGCAACACATTAGATGAAATAAAAATAGAATGAGCAGTGCTGAGAATTGAATTATTGTCACAAAACATCAAAGTATAGAAATGTTTCAAAATGGAGCAAAAATTAATAAATATATAAATCTTGAAGAAAGATCAAAGTGATTTGAGGACACCTGAGAGTCCAAATGAGCGAGGAGTTCTTCTTCTCCAGGAGAGAAAGAAACAAGCAAGGGAAAAGAGGCAATAATTAGATACTAGGGGAAAATTCCTTGGCTTCAAGAAAGATTTTCATTCTGCAGGTTAAAAGTGCTCACTGAATTTGAACAGAAATGACTTATAAAACATAACATCTATATATATTATATTGAAATGCTTAAATAGTGCTTATATCAATAAAAAGCAGAAGAAAACATAAGCTTCTAGACAAAAAGTACTAGCTACAAAGGAAAAAAGAACAGACCAACATCAGATTTCTTGCCTATGATTCTGGAAAGTAGACGGCATTTAAATAACACTGACAGGTAGTGAGAGGAAATCACAGACTAATAAGCAAGGACTTACAGAAGGTTTCACAAACATCTCTTCTGAAAAGAATACTCAGAACAGAAATCTTAACATAAGCAAAGGGGAAGAAGAAAGAAAATGGTGATGAGAAATGAACTTCGCAATGGGAAGTGGCCTGAAATCATGAAGAGCTTTGAAATAAAATGGTACTCTCTGAAAAGATTTAAAATAATTGTTGAGGGGCGCCTGGGTGGCTTAGTCGGTTAAGCGTCCGACTTTCGCTTAGGTCATGATCTCGCGGTTCGTGGGTTCAAGCCCCGCGTCGGGCTCTGTGCTGACTGCCAGCTCAGAGCCTGAAGCCTATTTCAGAGTCTGTGTCTCCCTCTCTCTCTGACCCTCCCCTGCTCATGCTGTCTCTCTCTCTCTCTCTCTCCTAGAAATAAAAAAAAAATTGTTGAGAGTTAAAACAAAAATAATTTCACCAAAACTTTTTATGTAGAGAATGAGAAGGGTAGAGAAGTGTAAGAATTCTTTTTATAAGTTTATTCATTTATTTTGAGAGAGAGAAAGAGAGGAGGGGGAAAAGGAGGAGAGGCAGAGGGAGAGAGAGAATCACAAGAAGTCTCCGCATTATCAGTGCAAGGCCTTACATGGGGCTCCATCTCATGATAGTGAGATCATGACCCGAACCAAAATCAAGAGTCAGACACTTAACTGACTAAACAACCCAGGCACCCTGAGAAGTACAAGAACTCTAATCAAGTTTGGGGAAAGTTGAGAATCAGAGCATTCATCTAATCCATCTCATGTGAGGGGAGCTGCTGGGAATTAGATGTCTTTGGTCACAGGGACTGTCCCCATTTGGACTGCCTTCAGCTACTCAAAATAAGCAGTCTGATCGAACAGGGGCCTGTGTTTCTTAGATAAGAGAAGGTGGGTACAGGCAGTCTGGCACAGCTCCACATTGCCAAAAAGGGCCTAATGCCTGCACTCCCACTCAGTCCCCCTCCTGTGCCTTTTGTCATCATGATCACAAGATAGTTGCTTCCTGGGCATGATATCTGCATTTTAGGTAGGAAGAAGAGAAAGGGAAAAGATAAAAAATACATGCCAGCTGAGTATACATATTATCACTCTCCCTAAAGCTCCATCCAATAAATTTCTGCTTGTGTATCATTAGCTAGAGAGAGGTCCCTGGCCACTCTTAGTCAAAAAAAAAAACCATGGGAAATCAAGTTTGCCACAACCCTTTCCCCCAACAAAATATGCATTCTGATTAGTACAGAAAAAGAGAAGATTATCAGGTAGGTAACTAGTAATGTCCATAATAGAAACAGTTACTATTTTGCTATTATTATCGCAAATGCAAATCTGTGTTTAAAATTGGAAGGTAGCCCCTGGTGCGAGTGAAACATACAGTTGAATTTTCAACTAAATAAGAGGAAAAAGAGAGTAAAGTGTAGTTTGATGCCTTCAAGAGAAACAAAGGAAAGTAAAGAAGGAAATAATAAAATTAAATAGTAAACATTAATATAGCAGGAAGTATGTAAGTTATTTCAAATACAAAAGGGACAAATTACTCCAACTATGTTTGTAAAACAAAACCCCAACCTAGAGGGCATTATACTAAGTAAATATTCAGACAGAGAACGATATCATGTGATCTTACTTACTTATATGTGAAATCAAAAACAACAACAACCCCTCCTGCCCCCCAAAACCAAATTCATAAATACAAAGAAAAGATTGGTGGTCGCCAGAGGCAGAGGTGGGAGCAGGCAAAAACGTTGAAGGTGATCAAAAGGTACAAATTTCCTGAGGATGTAGGGTACAACAGGGTGACTATAGTAAATCATACTATAACTATATCATATATTTGAAAGTTGCAAGGGAGTAGATTTTAAAAGTTATCACCACAAGAAAAAAAGGATATATATGTAGTGCTCATTCAAAGTGACCATAAGCAATGCAGGAGTTAGGGGTATTGAAAATTCACATATAACTTTAGACTCCCCAAAAGTTTAACTACTAATAGCCTACTGCTGACTATAAGCCTTAATAATAACATAGTTGATTAACATACTTTGTATGTTACATGTCCTATACACTGTATTCTTACAATAAAATAAGTTAGAGGGAAAAAAATGTTATTAAGAAAATCACAAGGAAGATAAAATACAGTACTGTGTAAAAAGTCTGCACATAAGTGAACCTGTGCAGTTCAAACCTGCATTGTTTAAAGGCCAACTGTATACACAAATACTGACTCATTATATTGTACACCTGAACCTAATATGTTATATGTTTGTTCTATCTCAAAAATGAAACCAAACAAAAAACAAAACCCAAGTATATGCTATTTGTAAGAAATATACCTAAACCAATAAATTTGAAAATGATAGTAAAAAAAAATTGAGAAATAATTACTAGGCATATGGAAATACAAAGAGTGAAATATATACAAGGTAAATTTTAAAATACAATCACTACTCAGCCAAGATGATGTAATAGCTATGCACTTGTATGCATCAAACAACACAGTAACTAGAAACACATACTGATAACTTATAACTATAAAACTGAAAAAAAATTATAGAGGGAAATTTTACTATATCACTTTAAGAATTAGGCCAGTTTAGGGGCGCCTGGGAGGCTCAGTCGGTTAGGTTAAGTGGTTAAGCGTCTGACTTCAGCTCAGGTCATGATCTCACAGTTCTTGGGTCTGAGCCCTGCTTCGGGCTCTGTGCTGACAGGCAGCTCAGAGCCTGGAGCCTGTTTCGGATTCTGTATCTCCTTCTCCCTCTGACCCTCCCCTGCTCATGCTGTCTCTCTCCCTCTCTCAGAAATAAATAAAACATGAAAAACAATTGTTTAAAAGAATTAGGCCAATCTAATACAAAAGAAACGGATTTTCTAGTACTTACTGGGAATACTGGAATGGAACAGGCAAGCAGACAGGTAATTATGACACAGGGAAATAATTGCTAAGATAGAAACGAATACAGGGCATCCCTAACCCAGGTTCTTTTCTAGTCGATGCTACATACTCAAAGTAGATTAAATAAGGAGGGTTTCTGCCTTCTAGGAGTTCATGACTAGGCCATGTAGTTCCATTCTGACATATACGTTGAGGTCATCTCTTACTGTTTCTAAAGGTTTTCTTGGTTTAAAAGTAAAGATTAACAGTACATCATCAAAATAGCCTGTAATGAACACCTATGACTTTACAAAATTGAAGATTTTTTCAAAAAAAGAAAAGGTAATTTCTTTTTTAGGTCACTGATAACTTCATTAAATATTTTTTCTTCCTTTATTTTTAAAGTTTATTTTTGAGAGAGCACACACAAGCTCATTTACACAAGTTGGGGAAGGGCAGACAGAAAGGGAAAGAGAGAATCTCAAGAGAGAGCTAGGGGCTCAATTCCAGGAACTGTGAGATCATGACCTAAGCCCAAGTCAGGAGTTGGACACTTAACTGACTAAGCCACCCAGGCACCCCTCTTTTTTTTCCTTCATTAAATATTTATATGTTTTTTTAATATTTATTTATTTATTTTGAGAGAGAGCAAGAGCAGAGGAGGAGCAGAGAGAGAGGGAGACAGAATCCCAAGCAACCTATGCACTGGTAGTGGAAAGCAAGAATTGGACACTTAACCGAATGAGCCACCCAGGCACACCTTTCATTAAATATTTTTAACTAAGGAAATGTCTGGGCAAAAATTCTCACCTAATTAGTCATTTTTCTCATTTATATATGAGTATAAGAACAGGTGTTCACAGGTCCTTTAAAACAATCATAGCTCCAGGATGAGAGTGTGGACAAATTACATTTACTGATGTAATGATCTGCTTGACTAATAGAGGTTCTGAGAGACTCCCAAGGTTGTGACTTCATCACTTAGGTCATTCACTGCTCTTTTATCCTCTCAATAAAGTTAACAATTTCAAATGCTCCTTTCCTCCTCCAAATTTAACCACTTGAAATTTTTTACTGACCTTATATATTTACTGTTACAGTTCTGAAATGATTCAAATATGTAATAGTTACTGGAGCATATTGAGACCTTGATTTTTTTTTATTTTTATTTATTTCTAGGAGAGAGAGAGAGAGAGACAGAGTGAGCAGGGGAGGGTCAGAGAGAGCGGGAGACACAGACTCCGAAATAGGCTCCAGGCTCTGAGCTGGCAGTCAGCACAGAGCCCGACGCGGGGCTCGAACCCACGAACCGCGAGATCATGACCTAAGCGAAAGTCGGACACTTAACCGACTAAGCCACCCAGGCACCCCGAGACCTTGAATTTTTATAGAAAACAGACCCATGGATTACATAATCCAGTTTTTTTCCCCAACAGTTCCCTGGTAATATGCCAATATAGAAAGATGCTTCTGAAATATATGCACACAATTACTTACAAAGCCTATGAATGCTGCAATTAGATACAAACTTTAAAAAATATGATGTGTTGTGTTACATGACGCTGTAATTTCACCTCTGAATTTCACTTTTTGCATTTATTTCTCCTGACTGCCTTACTTCCAGCAGTTCAATGAACGCTGAATATTAAAAATCAGTTGACCATCTTTTAAATCATTGCTGAAAGTTTTCATTCTTTGAGTCTGACCCTGGCAAGCTGATAATTAACATCTACAATAGTGATTTTCAGTGAAGGTTACACCACATCCTAAGGAGAATTCTGCGGATCTATGCGGCCATTTCGGGTCACTACAGCAACCAGGGACTACTACCTGCATCTAGTGGATAGGATAAGAGTTGTCAGGGCTCCAGAAAGTAGTGGTCACTCACAGGCAAGAGCTGCCTTGCTTTAGCACAACTTTCCAATACCTCACCAGATGTTTATGCAACTGAAAGACCAATTTGTAATTAGTTGAGCTTAAAATATTTGACATATAAACACATTTAAAATCTTTAAAAGAAAATTACGAAGATTTTCTTGTAGTTTTAATATTTTTCAAGAATGCAACTGGAATGTTGATCATCAGTTCAGGAAATCATTTTAGGGAAAGCAATGCTGTCTGTGGTTTTGAGTTGACAATACAATACATCACCACTGTCCTGTATTTTTATTCTTAGTTCACATGCAAACATGTAATAACAGATATCCAGACTCAACAGACTTAGAGCAGAGTATTTTTAAATAAACAAAGACATATGACAAGTAGGAATCTTGCTGAATTTGTCAATAAAAGGGTTTTTAATTTTTCATATTAATACATCCTGTATAAATTTTAATTGTAGCACAGGATAAATCTAGGTTATAAAATTTCATATTAAAACTATTACCTTGGGGGTGCCTGGGCAGCTCAGTCGGATGACCTTCCAACTCTTGATTTCAGCTCAGGTTGTGATCTCACAGTAGTGAGATCAAGACTCACCGTGGAGCTCTGTACTGGCTGTGGAGCCTGCTTAAGATTCTTCCTCTGCTCCTCCCCTGCATGCATACGCATGTGCTATCACTCTCTCTCTCTCTCCCCCCTCCCAAAAACAAAACAAAAGAAAACTATTTCCTTGAGGATTATAGATTGCTCTTAGTTTTTTTTTCCTGTCCCACACAGCCTTTCGTGGCCTCTGGTGTTTGTTTGTTTCAGTCCATCCTCTATCCCTAGCCTCTAAGTGTCAGAGACTGAAGGTAACTGCCTGTAATTGTCTGATGTTATCCCCACATCAACTGAGGTTGGTTCATTTTTCCTGTATACTCGTAAGTCTTGTCTTTTATTACCTATCCCAATTCTAGGTTTTTATATTCCCTGTACCTCTGCTCTATGATTTTCCTCTGTTCTTATACTTAAAGTGTATTAGATCAAATTCTCTTTTAAAAAAATTTTTTAATGTTTGTTTTTGAGAGAGACAGAGACAGAGAGAGACAGAGAAAACATGAGTGGGGAAGGGGCAGATTGAAAGGGAGACAGAGAATCCGAAGCAGGTTTCGCAATGTCAGCACAGAGCCTGATGAAGACTCAAACTCATGAACTGTGAGATCATGACCTGAGCCAAAACCAAGAGCTGGACGCTTAACCGACTGAGCCACCTAGTGCTCTTAGATCAACTTCTCTTAGGTGCAAATTTATTCATTATGATAACACATTAATGTATGTATTCTTCATTATGTTTTCTGTTATAGTCATATTCAATATTTTCATCTTGAAATATACATTGTCTTATGAACTATTTTTCACTTTTAATAGAGTTGAGGTATCATATTGATTTTTCAAAAGCATATAGTTCTAGGTTTTATTATGTCTAATGTAATTAAAGAACAGTGAATGAGGCACCTGATTCTATAAAATTGAGAGCCATAAATCTATGTGTTTTCCTAAAGATTTTATGGATATGGGTACTGGTGTTTTTGTGATTGTGGTTATGGTTGTGGTTAACAGCCATGGTAATGGTTATGATTACCTTAGGGTTATATACCAAAGTTAAACCATACTAGCTAGGTACCAATCTATAAGCCTTGAACCAAAAATTTTGCAAATTTATTTTTCATTTCACTTTCTCTATCCTCTTTAACTCCCTGCCAACATGTTTTTTCCCTGACCCCTTCTAAAAGTCTTGTACTTCCCAATCTCATCCCCTGCCTTTACTCAAGTGCTATTCACCCTCCCTGGAATGCACTTCTCCCAGAGTCAGTTTTCCAGGATTTAGCCAAACACCGCACTAACAGAAAGCCTTTGCTCACCACATACTGGTAGTAATTTTCTTTAGACTCTGAGTTTCCATAGTAACTATTTTTTATGTTTATTTATTTATTTTGAGAGAGAGAGACAGAGCACATACATGAGCAGGGGAGGGGCAGAGAGGAGAGACAGAGAATCCCATGCAGGCTCTGCACTGTCACCGCAGAGCCTGGTGAAGGGCTTGAACTTGAACCATGAGATCATTACCTGAGCCAAAATCAAGGGTCACTTAATCATCTGAGCCACTCAGGCACCCCTCCACAGCACTATTTATTTTATTTTTTAAATAGTTTATTATCAAGTTGGTTTCCATGTAACACCCAGTGCTCATCCCAACAAGTGCCCTCCTCCATGACCATCACCCCCCCTTCACCTTCCCCCCACCCCCATCAGCCTTCCGTTTGTTCTCAGCATCAAGAGTCTCTCATGGTTTGCCTCCCTCCCTCTCCCCCACTATTTTTCCCCTTCTCCTCCCCATGGTCCTCCGTTAAGTTCCTCCTAATCCTTCTACACGTGCAAACATATGGTATCTGTCCTTCTCTGCCTGACTTATTTCGCTCAGCATAACACCCTCAAGGTCCATCCAAGTTGCTACACATGGCCAGATTTCATTGTTTCTCATTGCCATGTAGTATTCCATTGTATAGATAAACCACATCTTCTTGATCCATGTGTCAGTTGATGGACACTTAGGGTCTTTCCATGTTTTGGCTATTTTATTTATTTTTAAAATGTTTTTTAATTTTTTTTTTTTTGAGAGAGAGGGACAGAGACAGAGCACAAGCAGGGGAGGTAGCAAGAGAGATGAAGACACAGAATCTAAGCAGGCTCCAGGTTCTGAGCAGTCAACACAGAGCCCAATATGGGCTTGAACTCACAAACTGTGAGATCATGACCTGAGCTCAAGTCGGACCCTCAAATGACTGAGTCACCCAGGTGCTCCACAGCACTTTTTTAAAGCAAATATATTCCTCTTTATCAATCTTCCTGCTTCATATTATGGCTATTTATATATGTGATCTAATTTGTTTTAGGAGCTCATAAGCACTTTGAGGGCAAGATGTTTGCTTTAATTTATCATCCCTCCACTACGTGCTTTGATTATATAATAATCTATAATCCACCAGAAATCTAAATTCCTGAGACTTGTGGACATTAAAGAGATGTTATTTTCAATATTACATTTAAGTACCTAATCTTAAATTGGGCTTAAACTTGACATATATTGTATATGTATACAATATAAAATCTCCAATGCAAAAAGATTTAAATGAAATTGAGAGGGGAAAATATCAGTGTTTCATGTACAAATATTTAGGTCTTCTGATGACATTTCTATTGAAACTTAACTATGGTTCAAATATTTGAAGGATGATTCCAATAACAAAAAAGGGATTGGTCCTATTAATATCACTGTGGAAAGATCACATGGTTAATAGAATGTATACTTCACAAAGGAAGATGTTATTTGGATTAGTGGGTAGGTGGAAACATCTAGTCTGTTCTTTCTTTAACAGAATGCTGTAACAAATTGTACTTGAATGCAGAGACATCTATTTGAACAAATTCTCTTCACAAAATGCCAATGATTTTGTGTACTCCTAATTTGTCTTTGTCTTGAACTTCTGAGCCTCATAAAATAAAAATGACTTATTAGAAAAAAATGACTTATTAGGAGAAAAAGCAATTAAAATCAGACCCTTAGGTTATATCTCACAAGTTTATAGCGGACCAGCCTAGAAAGAGTATAAGAGAGGCATGGTGAATGAGGGCTCTCCAGGGATAGCTGCTACAGTGACAACTTGGGGCCTTGCAAAAACCCACTGTAGTAACAGACACAGATTCTGTAAGGTAAGGCATAATCAGTACTAATAATCAAGAGGCTTTTTTCCAAAACTTTTCATGGAAAACATGTTAAAAAATGTAGTAATTTTATACTTTAACTTTTTATTATGCACATATTATTTAACATATAAGTTTCTCTCCTAATCCCCCCAAATGAAGATTATAATTCAATTTATTTTTCTATTTTGGATATTTTGCTGCCATCTATATTAATAAACTCATAAAATTTATACACCTTTTACTCACCTTATTCAATTTTTTAATTTACTTACCTTTGGAAACAGAAACCACACAATTCTTTTTTTTTCTTTTTTTTTTACGTTTTTTATTTATTTCTGAGAGAGAGAGCGAGAGATATAGCATGAACAGGGGGAGGGTCAGAAAAAGAGGGAGACACAGAATCTGAAACAGGCTCCAGGCTCTGAGCTAGCTGTCAGCACAGAGCCCGACGTGGGGCTTGAGCCCACAAACTATGAGATCATGACCTGAGCCGAAGTTGGACGCTTAACCAACTGAGCCACCCAGGTGCCCCACCACACAATTATTTTAACAGAGTAAATTTATTTATTTATTTAAAAAAAAATTTAATGTTTATTTCTATTTGAGAGAGAGAGACAAACAGAGTGCAAACTGGAAAGGGGCAGAGAGAGAGGAGGACATATAATCTTAAGCAGGCTTCAGGTTCTGAGCTGTCAACCCAGAACCTGATGTGGGGATTGAACGCACAGACCATGAGATCATGACCAGACCCGAAGTCGGATACTCAACCAACTGAGCTACCCAGGCAGCCCTAACAGTAAATTTAATTTAAGGAATTGGTTAAAGAGTTATTGGATGACTGTAGTGCCTGGGTGGCTCAGATGGTTAAGTATCTGACTTCAGCTCAGGTCAGGGTTTCCTAGCTTGTGAATTTGTGCCCTGCGTTGGACTTTCTACTGTCAGCAGGAAGCACCCTTGGGATCCTCTGTCCCCCTCTCATGCATGCTCTCTCCCAAAACTAAATAAACATTAAAAAAAGTTATTGGATGACTGAAAGGTAAAAGGAACCACTGAAGTAGCAAATAAAGGAATTACAGAAAGCAAAACTTACCTTTACAGCTGGAGGAACAAAGAGGAAGAAGGAGGTTATTACAACTGGTCAGCTGATGCTCGTATCTCTGGAGCTTAGGAGACAGACCTGTGTGACTGGGACTCAGAAGTCTAAGGAAGGGACACTAAGGAGGCGGCTGCAAGCTGGTACTGATATCTCTGAGGGCACAAATAAGGCAGGTTCTGGGAGAAAAGAGAAATAATCTGGCACCGCCAAGGTGAAAAACTATTGCTGCCGTGACACTGATGTGAGCAGGAAGGAAAACTGAAAGGAGCAAGTTCATTTTCCTGTTTCTAGTTTTGCCTTCTGCCTCCTGTGCCCTCATTTGGCAAGAAGTCACAGATGGCAAAGAAGAAATGCTGTTTACAAAGTTGTATCCCCAGGATCACAGAGAAGAGTAGAGTAGGTTTGGGGTTAAAAGATAAAAGCTAATTAATAAACAGAAAGTATCAGTAATTATACTTTTACATCTTAATGGACGTGCACATTTAAAAATTTTAAACACTTAATGCTTTAATTCTTTTTAATTTTTTTTTTATTTAATTCTGAGAGAGAGACAGCATGAGCAGGGGAGGGTCAGAGAGAGAGAGAGAGGGAGACACAGAATCTGAAACAGGCTCCAGGCTCTGAGCTGTCAGCACAGAGCCCGATGCAGGGCTGGAACCCACGAACCGTGAGATCATGACCTGAGTCTAAGTCGGACGGTTAACTGACTTAGCCACCCAGGTGCCATTTTAGTTCTTCATTATTATTATTTTATACCACATGCAACCCCCAAAGGGATTAGAATTCAATTAAACTTTTCCCATTAGTATCAAAATAATACATTTATAAAATGTGATGCTTTTTCTTTGCCTTGTAGCAAGGAATAAATTACTTAGGTCATAATTTTATTCAAGTTGCCAATGAACTATTAGCAAACTATTTCATACTTTTGATTTATGACACCGTTAGTATGCCCTGATTAAATTACAGCCTTATAACCAATTTCTACATGTCAACTAATCTCCAACTTTTTCTTCATATATCAGCACTAGTTATACAAGAATATTATAAAAATTGCAATATGAAATAACATAATTTGGGGCCAATTAGGAAATGGCCTATATAAATAGAAATTTATGTTTTATTTCCAACTTTGGCTCTAAAATTCACTTCTTTCTGTCAAGTTTTATACTTTAGAATAAATAATAATAACAGAAATTATGAAATACCTACTTTGTGCCAGATGGTGTCATGCTCAATATATAGATAATACCCAATCCAAATGTTTGAGGGGGATAATATATTATCAGTTTATAATTAAAGGAACTAAGAATCTAAAAGCATAATTTCACTAAGATCACATGGTTAATTTATGGTTAACAATAATAATCATTGTTATAATGCCATAGCATCAATTGCATTTTAATTGATATTAGCTACCTATACAGCTTACTGGTATGAGTCAAACTTGATTTCTTTCTCTAGAACGCAATAATGCTTCTCCTGAGTAATATGATCACCATCCTCAAAATTCTCTCTCCCCTCATAACTATTCCTTTATTTGTGATTTGTGATGTATACTACTGGGAAAGTATAAGTTATAAGGAATATTGCCTTATCCATAATGTTAACAATAGAGTCCCAGAGTTAGAACAGACCTTAATAATCAACACTTAATCTAGTGAAAGAAATCTCTTCTCATAATATACTAAACTATATTAAGTACTTGTTCTTCTTAGGCATGATGCTATGTAATTTACAGGTACTATCTCATTTAATCTTCATCACAAAAGAACTAATAAGTGAATACAGGAAGACTGCTTGATACAAGATTAATGTACAAAATTTAATTATATTTCTACAGATAATCAACAACAAAAAAATAGAGAATAAAATAGGATCAGTTACAATATTATCAAAACTCACCAAATACCTGTGCTAGGAATAGATTTAGCATATAGTGGGTGAGATTTCTATACTGAAAATTAAAAAAGAAATTAAAGAATGAAGGTGGAGAAATTACAAAGAAAGATCAAAGTGTATTAAAAGGTATATTATTTAAAACAATGTGGTATCCACACAAAGAGAAGAAAATTGACCAGTGGAATATAATACAGAGTAGGGGAAAAAAAAATATACTTAATTTCTGGCAAAAATGACATTGTGTCTTTTCAGTATACAGTAGTCAATTGCGTATTCATATAAAATAGATATATCTTGACTCTACCTCACACCATACATAAGAATCAACTTTAGGTGAATTTTACATTTGAAAGTAAAAGCCAGGAGTGCCTGGGTAGTTCAGTCAGTTAAGCATCTGAATCTTGGTTTCTGCTCAGGTCATGAGATGGTGCCCCATATTGGGTTCTGTGTTGACAGTGTAGAGCCTGCTTGGGATCCTCTCTCTCTTCACCTTGCTCTGCCCCTTCCCTACCCATGCTCACTCTCTCTCTTAAAACAAATACACTTATTTTAAAAAGCTTTTTAAAGTAAAATGTGACAAAACAAAGCTTTAAGAGAAAAACAGAGGGAATATCTTTAAGGCTGGCAATTAAGGAAATATTTCTTAAAGTGGGACAAAAAGCCGAAACATGGATATTTTGAACTATATATATTAAAACATGACATCCTGATGACTTCTGTGCATAAATATACTTTAAAAGATTTTTTTTAAATAAAAGCAAGCCATAGAGTGGAAAAGCACATATATAAAACAACTCATATCAGGAATATAAACAACTCCTATTTTATAAGAAAAATATAGTCAACCAAATAGAATTATGGACAAAAGACAGATATCTCCCAAAAGACAGTATTCAAATGAGCAATAAACATATTAAAATGGACTCAACTTCCTTAATAATCAGGAAAATGCAAACTGAAATTTAAACTACAATGCAACACCACTACACACTATCAGACTGAAACAAAGAGACAAGATGGCAAACATCAGGGGAATATGGGAAATCAGATTAAAGCATTGCTGGTGGGAGTGAAAAATGGCACAACTATGCTATGAACCACGTAGCAATATCTCTTAAAGCTGAACATATGCATATTCTACATGACCCACAATATCACTCTTAGATTAATACAATGCCCACATAGCTTCACCAAAGATATACTTAAACAGGTAAGTAAATAGTGTCGTATTTTCAGAAACCTGAATCATATATGCAGTGAGAATAAATTATTCACAATCACATACAACAGTATAAAGAAATCTCACAAACATAATGTTGAAAAGTAAAGTCAGACACAAAAATATACATACTACATGATTCTACTTAAAGTACAAAAGGTGCAGTAAAGTATCTATGCAGTTAGAAATGAAGCAAATGATTTTCCTTGTGGAAACTGTAACTGGTAAATTCCATAAAGGGGAGTTTTGGGGGTGGGGGCTGGTAAACTTCTATCCTTTGAACTAAATACCATTACACAGGTGTGTAAAATCTATGAAAATTCAGTGATCTGTACATTTATGGTGTTTTCACATTTTTATTGTATGTTTACTATAATTAAATTTTAAAAATATACATACCCTTAGACCTAACAACCCCTTTAATTCCATAAAAATAAAACAATTAGTTGGTAGGTGTTATGTACAAAATGTTTATTTTAATATCATGACTCGCTTTAAGAACAGTGGAAGCAACTTAAACTTCAGTTAGTAGCTGAATGGTTAAATGTGTTGTCCTTCCCCCCACAAATTATATGGCAATTAAAAAGAACAGAATTGGATTTCTACCAGCTGATTAAGAGAAATCTGCAATGTGTATTAATGAGGAAATCCATGCAAAATATATAAATTATGATTTCATATTTATAAAATGAACCACATGTGTTTGTGTGCATGCATATGTTTTGATTATCAGCATGTTGATAACACTGGTTATTGGGGTGGGTGGGTACCATAGAAGAGAAAAATGAAGAAAAGAAGCTTCACACACACACATTCATAAGACTATATTCTGAAAAACAGGCTCAGTATTAGAAAAGAAAAAAGTCGGGGCTCCTGGGTGGCTTAGTCGGTTAAGCGTCCGACTTTCGCTTAGGTCATGATCTCGCAGTTCGTGGGTTTGAGCCCCGCGTCGGGCTCTGTGCTGACTGCCAGCTCAGAGCCTGGAGCCTATTTCAGAGTCTTTATTTCCCTCTCTCTCTGACCCTGCCCTGCTCACGCTGTCTCTCTCTCTCTCTCTCTCTCCCAGAAATAAATAAAAATATTTAAAAAAGAAAAGAAAAGAAAAGAAAAGAAAAGAAAAGAAAAAAGTCATACATGCTAAGTCCTCATGCACCCAGGAGTAAAAAGATAAATCAAAGATTTGTTTTTTAAATGTTAATGGGCTTCTCTCAAGGTGTGGCATTTCAGGTAAATTTTAAAATTTTATTTCTCATACATACATGGATTGTTTGAATTTTTTACAATGTGTATTTGTTAATTATATGACCAAATCTATAATAAAGCTTTTTTTCATTATAAACATAAATCAGTGATAGGTAAAGAAACTGATACTTATGAGAAATTTTAAATGAACACTGATTAAAAGGCTACTGACTATTCTGGGAAGATATTTAAAAACAAGGTATTACTAAAATACAGGAGCACGTTAACATGGAATGATTAGACTTAACATGTTAAGTTTTGTATTGAGTGGATGGAATTGTTGATTAACTTTGACCCTTATTCATTTTTATTTAATTTTACTTTTTAATTTTTAAGTGTTTATTTATTTTTGAGAGACAGAGAGACAAAACACACGCTGGGGAGGGGCAGAGAGAGAGGGAGACACAGAAACCAAAGCAGGCTCCAGGCTCTGAGCTATCAGCACAGAGCCCGATTTGGGGCTGGAACTCACGAGCTGTGATATCATGATCTGAGCTGAAGTCTGATGCTTCACCAACTGGGCAGCCCAGGTGCCCCTAACTTTGAGCTTTTAAAATCAGATTTGTATTACAAATGTATGGGTAAATATTAAAAGAATAAAGATAGAAAACAGAACTTTCAAATCTGTAGAGGAGGGAAAAGCAGAATCATAAAAATTCAATTATTCCAATACAAGGCAATAAAGAAAAAAAGGAAAGGAAAAGCACGGTAAATATGAAACATAAGCTAAAATGTTGGAAATAAATCTGAATTTCCAATAGAAGAGCATGAATCAGCCTTTTCTCCTTTACTAGAAAGAATTACGTAATATTTGGCATTTGCCATTCAAAATAGGCTATCACATGAGAAAAATTATCTTGCAAGGGAGACTACTGCCTTAAGCAAGGACCTTCCTACTTCCTTTACCTCCTTCTTGAGCATCATCACTGTGGAAAGAGAAGACTGGAAAAGAAATGTGAAGAAATCCCATGCCTTCCAGCTTCTGGAGGAGAGAAAGAAAAGATAAAAGGAGAAAAGAGTGACATTATCAGGTGTCTGCTCTATCTAGTATTGGCCCAGGGAAGAGGAAGTGTTGGCACAGTAAGGGCAGAGGAAGGCTCTTGCCTAAACCTACTTGGCAGCTTTCTGGTTTCAGTAGGAGGCGTCAATCTTAGCACTCAGGATAAAGGCAGGAGTAGCTTTAGGCTAAATAAACCACATTTTCTCTGCAAGACAAGTTAGAGTGTAAGATGAATTTCACAGTCCTATTTTATGATTCATCAAGTAAAAGCTTAAAGTCAGATTTAAAGTAAGTATTTTCAAGTATATATGTTTTTAATCTTTAAAATACAGCTTACAGCCTTGAACAGTGTTCCTGATATTCCTTTACCTTTTACATCTGAATTCCTTTACTTCTACAGAAATAAAAAATTAGGTAACTTATTAAAGATCTGCCCCCTGGTTTTTAAAATATTTTAAAATTTGCTTTGAAGAAAAAGCAAGAAAATGCTTTACAAAGGACTGAGACAGTAATCTAAGTCCTAGCTTGCACTCTTCTACAAAACTCTGCTTCTGATGATAGTGTGAAGGTTAATGCAGTGAAATTAATTCCTAGAAGGCGTATTAAAGAGAATGCTGTCAAACATTTTAATTTTGACCCTTAATTTTAGCATTTTTTATATAAAGAGAAACACTTTAAATTATTCTTTCTCTTTGTTAAATAAGAGAATAAATTACCATATTTAGGTCTAATGACTTAATAATTAAATATCATTCATTTTCATTGTTACCTACTATTAGTTACCATTGTGAAGGTTAATTCTTACTATAACTAAAATATTATAGTAAATGTATTCCATTTTATAGTAAAATAAGATAGTTATTTCTATCTCTACAACTAGGAAGCCATTCTGTTCTGGTTTCATAATGTGTTTTTTTAAACATCTCTCCCATAAAGCAAACTTTACAAAGTTTTTTTTATATATTATTATATTTATTCAGGATAAACTGTCGTTTCATGAAAATGTAAGGAAAATAAAGTTACCTGTAATGCAACCATCTAAATAAAATCATGGTTAGCAACCTGTTTAGCAGCCTTTCATATATTCTTACATGTATACATAAAATTTTGTAATGAAAGTAAAATTATCTTACACATTTGAAAGCTCATTTTTCTAACCTCGTATCTTTTTAATATCTTATCAATCAATAAATATACATTTTAAATGTCTTACACTTTTCTCTAGGATAAATTGTTCACACTGAGATTGGTCAGCCAATGTGTTATTTTTACATATTTGATTTTCATACCTTTGGTATGGTTTTACTCATTCATATAGGTTTCTGATATATTTGATTCATATAAATTATGAGAATAGGTGGTGGTGCCTCAGCTCTTATCATTCTAAATATACCGAAAGGTGCAGAAACCTACATTTTAGGGTCGTTTTTGTTAGTGTTAATTTGCATTTTATTTTTATTAAAACTAGGGTTGAGCATCATCTTGTATGTTTAGAGGTTATATAAACTTCCTAATTTGCCTGAATTTCCTAATTACCTTCACATCCTTGGCCCATTTACAATGGATTGTTGGCCATTTTTCCTTTTTTAATAAAAATTATATATATGTAAGGTGTACAACATGATGAATTGATATAAACATGCATAGTGAAGTGATTAGTACAGTCAACTTATTATAGTCACCTATTTTTTGTTATGAGAGCATCTGAAACCTACTCTCTGATCAAATTTCCAAGATTCAATACAATATCATTTACTATAGTCACCATACTGTACATTAGATCGCTAGATTTATTCATCCTACATAACTGCAACTTTGTATCCTTTGATCCACACCTCCCCCCATCTTCCCCACTCTGATAACTACCCTTCTGCCCTCTACTTCTATATATTCGAATTTTTAAGATTCCACCCAAAGTGAGATCATGCAGGTTTTTCTTTTTGTGTCTAGGGCACATTCTTTTTTCCCCCCATAGTTGTAAGATTTACGTTTATTTTATTTTTTAAGTTTTTATTTAAATTCCAGTTAGTTAACATACAGTGTGATATTAGTTTCAAGTGTAGAATTCAGTGATTCATCACTACAAGCACCTTCCTTAATCCATCTCCCCTCCAGTAATTCTCAGTTAGTTTTCTATAGTTAGGAGTCTGTTACCCAGTATGCCGCTCTTTTTCTTTTCTCATACGCTCATCTATTTTGTTTCTTAAATTCCACATATGAATGAAATTGTATGGTATTTGTCTTTCTCTGACTTATTTCACTTAGTATCATACTCTCTAGCTCCATCCATGTTGTTGCAAATGGCAAGATTTCTTTTTTTTTTTTTTATGCCTCAGCAATATTACATTGTGTCTATATACCACATCTTTATCCATTTATGAGTCGGTGGACATCTGGGTTCTTTCCATAATTTGGCTATTGTTGATAATGCTGCTATAAACATTGGGGTACAGGTTTCCCTTTGAATTAATGTTTTTGTATTCTTTGGGTAAATACCCAGTAGTACAACTGCTGAATCATAGGGTAGTTCTATTTTTAACTTTTTGAGGAATCTTCATACTGTTTTTCACAGTGGCTGCACTAGTTTGCATTCCCACCAACAGTGTAAGAGGATTCCTCTTCTTCCCCATCCTCACTAACACCTGTTGTATCCTATGTTGATCATTTTAGCCATTCTGACTAGGGTGAAGTGATATGTCATTGTAGTTTTGATTTGTATTTCCCTGATGATGAGTGATGCTGAGTATATTTTCATGTCTGTTAGCCACATTTGAATGTCTTCTTTGGAAAAATATTTATTCATGTCTTCTACTAATTTTTAACTGGATTATTCATTTTTGGGATGTTCAAGTTTTATAAGTTATTTATATATTTTTTGGATACTAACTCTTTATCTGTTATGCCATTAGCAAATATATTCTCCCATTCCATAGGTTGCCTTTTAGTTTTGTTGATGGATGTTTCTTTTACCGTGCCAAAGATTTTTATCTTGATGAAGTCCCAATATATTATTTTTGCTTTTGTTTCCCTTGCCTCAAAAGATATATCTAGTAATAAATTGCTATGGCCAAGGTCAAAGAAGTTACTGCCTGCGTTCTCCTTTAGGGATTTTGATGGTTTCCTGTCTTACACTTAGGTTTATCATCCATTTTGAATTTATTTTTGTGTATGGTGTAAGAAAGTGGTCCAGGTTCATTCTTTTACACATTGCTATCCAGTTTTCCCAACACCATCTGATGAAGAGATTTGTCTTTTTTCCATTGGATATTCTTTCCTGTTTTGTTGAAGATGAGTTGACCATATAGTCGTGGGTTCATTTCTGGATTTTCTATTCTGTTCCACGTATCAAAGTGTCTGTTTTTATGCCAGTACCATACCGTCTTGATCACTACAACTTTGTGATATAGCTTGAACTCTGGGATTGTGATGCCTCCAGCTTTCTTTTCTTTTTCAAGGCTGCTTTGCATATTCAAGGTCTTTTGTGGTTCCACACAAATTATAGGACTGTTTGTTCATTCTAGGTCTGTGAAAAATGCTGGTGATATTTTCATGGGGATTGCTTTGGGTAGTACAGATATTTTAACAATATTTGCTCTTCCAATCCATGAGCATGGAATGTCTTTCCATTTCTTTGTGTCATCTTCAGTTATTTTATCAGTGTTTTATAGTTTTCTGAATACAGACCTTTTACCTCTTTGGTTAGGTTTATTCCTAGGAATTTTATGGGTTTTGGTGCAATTACAAATGGGATCCATTCCTTGATTTCTTTCTGCTGCTTCATTGTTGGTGTATAGAAATGTAACAGATTTCTTTACATTGATTTTATATCCTGTGACCTTACTGAATCCATGTATCAGTTCTAGTCTTTTTTGGTGGAGCCTTGTGGGTTTTCTATATAGAGTATCAACTCATCCACAAATAGTGAGAGTTTGACTTCTTCCTTGCTGATTTGGATGCCATTTATTTCTTTTTGTTGTCTGATCGCTGAGGCTAGGATTTCCAGTACTATGTTAAATAACAGTGGGAGAGTGGACATCCCTGTCTTGTTCCTGACCATCTAGGGACAATTCTTATACATAAATTTTAAATGTATACATTACTCAACACGTTTATTTTTTGTCTACCAGTAATTAACTGGGCAAATTCTAATAATTCTACAGATATAAAACTCAATCCTGAGAATTTTTAAATTACTTTTACTTTAAAAAGTTTTATTGTAGCTGACTGCCATTGCCCAACCAATACTCATTTCCTCTTTCTTAACTGAAATAATCCTATCTTTGTTCAAAGTACCAATATGCCAGTGAAAAGCACTCAGGCTTTCAGCCTCTCTTGCAGATGGGATAAGTGCTAACTCTTCTTGTCATTCAGTTATAAAAACAGAAGTCCTCTTGTCTTGACATTTAAGCAACAGAGCCAGAACATTCCCATTCCCCAAATGAACTAATTTCTTGACTTAAAACGGAAATCAGCCATGTTTTATGCTCATCTGGTTATCACTTCACCTTGTGATAGGAAATGGTCAACTAACCCATACTGAAACCCTGTAATATCACAAGCAGACTTGTCTACCAGACTATACAGGTAACCTAAAAGTATAAATACGTCCTAACTACAGTACAACAAAGAAGTCTGTGATGAGAAGAAGTAAACATGCACAGCCTAAGGCATTAGTGTTTAATTTTAAAAGAGCTATTTTCAGGCCAAAGAAATCAAGTTTATGGGCTTTATTTATTTATAGCCAATAAATAACAATTATTGGCTAATTAATTTCCTCTGTGCTAAGCATTGTGCAAGATGCTACGGATTATATTGGACAGCTTAAGTCATGGTCACTGCTCTCAAAAGATTATCATTTACTCTGGGTGGTAAGATGAATAGGCATGAATTATGGTCAGCAATATAAAACAGTATGTAATTATCTATTAAGGTGTTCAGTATTGACCATAAATATTGTTGGGGTTTCATAATATGGAGAAGAAAGGCTAAGAGGATACGGAATGTTTATGGGATAGTCCTTCATCTAGAGTATGAAGAACAGGTAGAATTTGGATAGACAAGGAGCAATGTAAAAAGTATTGGGAAGTTAGAAATGGAACCCAGAATAAAGACACTTAAGGTGGGAATGAGCCTAACATGTTTGTATGGAACTGCAGAGATTAACCTAGGGAGAAAAATAAGCAAATATGGAGAAATGGTAGAATTAAGTCTGGATAGGTAGGGTGGGATCAGATTCCACAGGATGTTAGAAAATAGGCAGTTAAGATTCTACACCGCAAGAAGATCATAAAAGTTCTGAAAACAAAAGGACATTGAGGGTAAAAAGTATGACACAAAAGGAAGAAGTTTAATGAGAAAAGGAGATCAAGAAGTTTAAGAAAAAACAAGGCAGGGATGCCTGGCTGACTCAGTCGGTTAAGAGACAGACTTTCAGCTCAGCTCATAATCTCACGGTTCATGGGTTCAAGCCCGATGTCGGGCTCTGTGCTGACAGCTTAAAGCCTTGAATCTGCTTCAGATTCTGTGTCTCCCTCTCTCCCTACCCCTTCCCAACTCGCACTCTGTCTCTCACACACAAATAAACATTAAAAAGATAAAAAAACAAAAAACAAAAAAAAAACAATGCTGGGGCACCTGGGTGGCTCAGTCGGTTGGGCATCTGACTTCAGCTCAGGTCATGATCTCATGGTTCGTGGGTTTGAGCCCTGTGTCAGGCTCTGTGCTGATAGCCAGCTCAGAGCCTGGAGCCTGTTTCCAATTCTGTGTCTCCTTCTCTCTCTGACCCTCCCCTGCTCGTGCTGTCTCTCTCTCTCTCTCTCTCAGAAATAAATAAAACATTAAAAATAAATTTAAAAATAAATAAACAAATAAATAAATAAAACAATGCATACTTTCTTCAGATAACTACGCCATTCATTTATTCATTCATCCATTTACTGATTTATCATACAATAATTCATTGATTAGCACCTATTAAGTCCCAGGGACCAAACTAGATCCTTGACTTATAATCTCAAAAATGAAACAAAACCAAATTAAACCATGCACTTAGGTCACACAGACTGTAGTGAGAGAACCTCCAAATATATAAGTCTTCTTTTTGAGTAGGTACTCTTAAAACAACCTAAAATCGTGCAGTGAGAATAGCCACTGAGAGAACATTCAATATAGTTCTGGAAGTGCTAGCTGATGCAACTAGATACCAGAAAGGCAAGATATAAGCAATGGAAAGGAGAAGGCAATGATATTATTTGTAGATTATAATGTTTTATTTCTAGAAACTGAAATAAGAGAATCTAATATTCTGGGTGGTTACAAAACTAATACTGAAAACAACCAGCTTTTCCATATATAAAAAATAGCTCGTTATAAAATATAATGAATGGAAAAAAACTCAGTTAAAATTAAGAAATAAATTTAAAACTGCATAAAATCTATAGGAAGAAAACTATAAGGCCTACTGAAAAATATAAGAGAAACTTTAATGGACGGAAAGACATACCCGTTCTTGGTTAAGAAGACTAAAAATTATAGAAGTGTTTTCTTTAAATTAGCTTGTAAATTTAACATGTTCATGACAGTGCCTGGAATCCAGTAAGAACTATGAAAGTGCCAGATAGATAGATTAAATAAAAATGGAATTTTTTAATGGTGGGGTTAGGGGGAGACAAGGCTCTTAGTTTACATGAAAAAACAAGCCAAGAAAATTCTGAAAAATAAGCTGTAATTAATTAAAAGCTTGATCCTAGCATAGATTGAGTAAATCAAATAAAGAATCCAGAAATACACCCAATTGTCTATGAGAATTTAGTATATGTCAAGTGTGGCATTTCAAATCAGTGAGGAAATATGGATTGCTTAAAAGTTAAGAGTATCACACAAGAATGGCCAACAGAAATGAATTAGGTTGACTCTACCACATCTGTGCTCTCCAACCATGCCTCTTTTGGACATTAAAGGTCAACTGATATGAGAGAGAGAGGGAGTGAGAGAGAGAGAGAGAGAAGAAAGAAATGAAGAAGTAGGTTGTTGCAAGCTGACCTAAGTAATTGTGGTATGTGCAATTAAGTTTCACTATATAAAAGTAGCCGTGGACAAACTCTGAGATGGATGTAGTTAGATATTCCTTTAGTCAGAATGAAAGCAAGCTTCCAAACACACACACACACACACACACACACGCGCGCCACCACGTGTTAAATAAATGTCCAAGATGCTTTAACTACATCCCTACGTAAAAGATTCACATGAGCCAGACCTGAGCATTTCTGAGAAGGGATAATCAGCATCACACAACCAACCAACGTTTTTTTTTAATGTTTATTTATTTTTGAGAGATAGAGAGAGACAGTGTGCTCAGAGAGAGACACAGAATCCAAAACGGGCTCCAAGCTCTGAGCTAGCTGTCAGCACAGAGCCCAACACAGGGCTTGAACTCATGAACTGTGAGATCATGACCTGAGCAGAAGTCAGACACTTCACGGACTGAGCCACCCAGGTGCCCCTCCCCCAACTAAACTTTTAAACTAATGGCAGGATTCAGAACTACTTAGAGATTCAAAACTCAAGCTCTATCCCGAAGGGTGCAGAGTGGAACTTAAATGGGTTCTTAAGCCTCGTTTATGCATGGTTTGAGTGTCTTTTCTAAAATCCTTTGACTTGTCCATATATCTGAAATACCTTTAATTTCACCAGTGATATCCCATTTCTAATTTCATCAAATTAGTAAACAGGTAACAATTTTCAACACAAAAACTTTTTTTAAAAAAAGAAAAAATTTCTGACATTCAATATGCTAATTCGAAAAGTAAGGCTTGATGGGGCCAGTTATAACAGAAGAGTTGTGGTCGTCTCTCAGTAAGGGCTTTCCGATAAAATGCTAGTTGACTTGCATTACAGTTCAACATAAGTAAAACAAATAATACAATAAAATGCTAAAGCATTTTCAAAGTAATTTACAGATATTGAGATGGCCCGGTTCATGTCACTCTAACACCAAAATACATTCCAGGGAGAGCATTCTTGTGTAAACTAAGGCATATGAGGGTACTAAAAGAAAAGATGACAAACATTTTTAATTCTGTCTTTCAGCAAACAAAAACCAGAAGCAATGAAAATAAGATACATTTTGACCCCTGAAAAATAAAAGATTTCACATAAACAAGTTCAAATGATGAATTAAAATTAGGTAAAAGTTTCTGCAACACAAAAGATGACAATAACTAATGCGATTAATATAATAAACTTGTATAAATCAACCATCCAAAAGAAAAATAAGCAAAGATTATGAAAAGTCAAATCATAGAAAAAAAAACTTAAACAACATATGAAAAGATGCTGCATCTTATTTATAATAAAAAATTGCAAAATAAAACTACATGAGATTTCAATTTTCAATTGGGTCAGAAAATATTTTAAGATTTGGTAACACATGAAGTGGGGGTGGGGGGGAACCAGAGTATCCATAGACTGTCAGTGGGACCATAAACTGGCAAATTGGATTATCTATCAAAATAAAGTATATATACTTTATGGTCCAGCCAGTACACATTTGGAATAAATTGGCATTTATTCTACAGATATACACTATGTGTCTACAAAGAATTATGTACCAGAATATATACCACATTGTTTTTAGTAACATAAAAGTGAAAAACACCTAAACTTTCATCAAGAGGGAATATGTTAGCTGCTGCTACAGTCATATAATGGTGGTTGCAGCTTTTAAACACCGTGGATACTCCTAAAAAGTAGGCTCTCCGATGTACATTAGTAAGTGAAAAATAAGGATCAAAAAAAGTATCTATGATATTCACACATTTGAGAAAAATTAAAAATGTAGTATGTGCACATATACACTGGTAAAGCATAGAACATATCTGGAATGATTCACAAATGGGCTGTGTTGCAGTGGTTGCCTATGAGGAGAGAAACAAGAGGCTCGTGATGGGCACAGACTTACTTCTCCTAGTGCACTTTTGTACTTCATTTTTTTTTTTATTTTTTACTATATATTATCTATTACCCCTTCAAAGGAGTAAGGGAGGGGAAAAATACGAAGGAAGAAAAGGACAGAGGAATGGAAGAAATGTTGATTTTTGAGTTTTATCAGGCGTCAACATTAAGATCTTTTAATTTTCCTGACAGCTGAAATATTTACTCTTCTAGCATCACTCACAGCATCATTTTTGGATTGAGAAATAAGATGAAAATATAGTCAGCTCTTTTACCCTTAAAGCCAAATGGGACTCTCTCCTGTGAGTCAATAAACGTAAACACATATGTACATAAGAATGCTCCATTTATGATTAATTTGGTTCTCTTCTTTCCTGTGATGGAGACCAATGCACAGTCCATTGCTATGAATGGACATAGGACTTCCATATAGAAAGTGCATCACTTAAATGATTTTGAGGAAAATAAAACCTAATCATTTCATAAACATTTTTTTTCTGAGTAGAAAGTAGTTCCTGGAATGGAGAATTCACCTTATTTATTTATTTATTTATTTATTTTCCTGGAAAAACAGGCACTGTGTATGCTAGTAATTTATTGTAGATTGCCATATATAATCATGAAATGAGATTTATTTTCCTTGACATAAAATGACAGCAATTTGCTCTGTTGCCGTGTTCTGGTTTTTTTCTGGATATGATTTAATCTTATTTCAAATCTAAGCAAGTTGCTTATATTGAGAGTAAGTGGATTAAAATAGATAATGAGAACTGAATAGAAAAACTTGCACCTCCTGTTGGACCCAAACTATTCTATTAGAACACACCACAGTATATGATGGAAAATTCTCTATGAATACAGCCTTTAAAGAGTTCCTTCTCTCAGTTGTGTATTTTGCTATGTACAAATTAATTAAAACAGTAATTGGAGTGTCTGGGTGGTTCAATCAGTTGAGCATCTGACTCTTGATTTCGGCTCACGTCATGGTCTCCTGGTTGTGGGACTGAGCCCTGTGAGCTGGGTGTGGAGCCTGCTTCAGATTCTCTCTCTTCCTCTCTCTCTCTGCCCTCCCTCTACTTGCACTCTCTGTCTCTCTCTCTGTTTCTCAAAAAATATAAAGTAAAATAAAATACAATTGGGGCATCTGGGTGGCTCAGTCGGTAGAGATTCAGACTTTGGCTCAGATCACAATCTCACAGTTCATGGGTTCAAGCCTCATGTAGGACTCGGTACTGACAGCTCAGAGCTTGAAGCCTGCTTCAGATTCTGTGTCTCCCTCACTCTCTACCCCTCCCCTGCTCACACTGTCTCTCTCTCACTCTCTCTCTCAAAAATAAACATTAAATAAATAAATAAAATAAAATAGTAATCTAGTAAGAAACTATGACAGCTTACCATGGGCAAGAGCTCTCACTAAACAAAATGAGTAGGTCATAGGTATTCTCCCAGAGAATATCCAAATTAGTCAAACATAGATGAATAAAATAACACTTACAATGCCATGGGAAGGTTACTAGTTGAAGAAGATATCTGAATATATGCATTTATCTTCACTCCTAATTACAATCTCACTGAAACAACAGTGAAGGATAAAATAAAATTTAATTTAAAAATTTAAAGGTATAAACCCATATGGGAGGATAGAACAGAAGAAGAAATTATGGCAATGAAATTAATAAAGACAAAATCCAGATGGATGAGTACTGAAATTTTGCAGACCCAAAATACCATAAAACCTAAGATTTCTCCAAAGGTCCCATGTTGTTCAACACTGTGAGAATCCCTTGTTCAATCTGTCAGGACTACAATGTTGAAAAGCCAATAAGGCACAGGCAACTCAAATTCCCCATTAGACAGAATTCTTTTGACATTTAGCTTAATTTTTTTTCAAATTCCATTAAAATACTTCAATGATTATATATATCTTCTGGGGATGGATAGGCACATATTTATGTGTAAAGAGTAATATAATAATTGGCAGCAAGAGATATTTACATGACTTATTCCAAGTTTATAACACCTTTGCCTATTAACAGAATCAAGACATACATTTTATAAACTGTATTTCAAATGAATCTTGCAAAATCTTAAAGATTAAATAATACCTCATCTGCCCATGGCACTCAGAACTAATTGGGGCAAATAAAAGGTCAAAACGCAATTGGGAAAATAAAATCACCAAGGTTTGTGTGGAAACCAGACATACTCACGGCTCATATGAGTATGAAACTGTCTCCCTCATAAAATGTTCATGAATAGGCCTTCTGGTTATATAAAATTATAGGCCTGAATTAGCACAGGACATGAATAGGTAGATAGAAAATGAAACAGGGAGTCCCTACATTCCAAATTTGGCTCCTCCTTGCCCATATTCTGAGTTGTAAATAAATAACCACAAACCTGGCTTAAACAAGCTGCAATCAATCAATCAATACAGCCCTGGCTTCTAGCCCACTGTGAAAGCCAGCTAATCCCTACCTTTCATGTTTCCCTAGATTCTGTAAGCCTAGTTTTTTTTTTTTTAATGTTATTGTTACTGTTTGTCTGCTGTTCTTACTGTTTTTCAAAAGACTGTGGCCTAAGAACATTTTTCTATCTTCCTTAACAAGTATTACATTTAACTTATTTTCAGCCATGTTTGTGGTGATCTCTTCCTTCCTACTTTCCACTTTCTACTCTTAAAAGAATAGAACAGAAAGTCTGGAAATAGCACTAAATTGGCACTTAGAATTAATATGTCTTAAAAGTGGATATCAAAAAGCCAAAAAAGTTGGACTTTTTAATACACACTGCTTGAAGAACTGGGAGCCATAGAGAAAAGAATAAAATTATATCCCTACCTCCAACTAAACACCTGAGTAAATTCCAAATAAGTCAAATATACAAACGTAAATCATAAAAATAAAAGTATATGGAAGAATTCCTTTATAACCCTGGATTTGGAAAGACCTTTCTATGACTCAACAAGCCATAAAGAACAACTAAATTAAAATAAACAATTACTAACTGGCAAATATATACCACAGATTACACCCCACACAAATGACACAGTGGAAATAAATATCTGAAACTCATATCCCAAGAGCCAATCTCTCTGACTATAGATATTTCTTAAATATAAATAAGAAAAAAGTAAACAAATTTGTAGAAGATAGGTAAAAAGCAAAAACAGATTTCAAAGAAAAATAAATATAAATTATTATACATATCAAAATTGTTTAACCTGACTCATAAATGGAGAAATGTAAATTGAATCCACACTAAAATATAATTCCTCATTTAATATATTGTCAATTATCCAAATTTGTCAACACATTCTGGTAGCAAAGCTATGGGCAAAGCCACTCTACTGCTTAGGAGTAAGAACCCGTACAGTCCATCTTGAAAGAAATCTGATAATATTTGTTAAAATTATAAATGCATCTACCCTTTGACTTAAGTTACATTTCAAAGAATTAATCCTGCAACTAAATATATACAAAATAAAGTATCTATAAAATTTTCCATTTTAATACTATTATAATAACAAATTATTGGAAGTAACCCAAGTACCCTTCAGAAGGGGACTGTTTAAAGAAACTAGGATACATTCATAGAAAGAAATAGTATTCAATACTATATCAATGCTCAGGTGAAAAGAGCTCAAGGCTCTATTATTAAGTTTAAAAAAAGCAAAATCTGGGGGGTGGGGGGGACTGGGTGGCTCAGTCGGGTTAAGCATCTAACTCTTGATTTGGCTCGGGTCAGATCTCACAGTTCATGATTTGAGCCCTGTGTCAGGTTCTTCACTAACAGTGTAGAGCCTGGTTGGGATTCTCACCTTTTCTCTGCCCTACCCCCACTTGCACGCCTATGCTCAATCGCTCTCTCTCTCTCTCTCTCTTTCAAAATAAATAAACTTAAAAAAAAGCAAAATTCATAGCACTCTGCATTTATGCTAACATTTGTATTCAAAAGAATGAAATACACATACTTAAGACTTTTTTTTTTTTAAGGAAAGAGTGAGTGTGGGAGTGGTGGAGATGGGCAGAGAAAAAGAGAGAGAGAGAAAATCTTAAGCAGGTTCCATGACCAGCACAGAGCCCAACGTGGGGCTCAATCCCATGATCTTGATATCATGACCTGAGCTGAAATCAAGAGTTGGACACTCAACCAACTGAGCCATCCAGGAGCCTCCAAAATACATATATTTATATTTGTTTGTGCTTGCATTAAAAAAAAAGCAAAACACTGGAAAGATTGCACAAGAAACTAGTAACATAGAGGAGAGAGGGAAGTGTCAAAGTGAATGGGGGCTGGGAGGGGAGCAATCATCTTCAGGGTAATACTTTTTTGTATTGTTTTGGGTTTTGAGCCATATGAATATTCAAAAATTATTCAATGTTTTAAAAATACAGAAAACTATGCATTTGTACCTAGAGCTATTACTATACCTTTTATTACTAGTGATCCACAGCATAATAAAAATATAACAATATATTCTCTGAGCTGTCAAAAAATATTCAAAATGCTTACATTGCCAACGCTGCATCTAACAACATACATCTCAGAACATGGATGGAGAATTCCCTATGATACAAGAGCCTCCCACCTGAGAAAATACTTAGAAAAGTTGGAAGTTCTTGATGTATAAACCCCACATGACTGACATTTCTTTCAGCCTTCTCACATCAGTAACACAAAGTGGAGGTATCTGTCTTCTTTCAGCAACTAACATACTTGGATTACTGCTGTGTGTCAGTAATGGCACTGTGTTCCCTGAACAAGCACTTATAGCTATATCTTGGTCTATGCTGAAATTATGGCATTTATAGATTCTAATGACACTTTGATTCTGGGAAAACTTGTAATTTTAGAAAAGAAAATATGATACTCTCATAGGCACTTAATTTTACTTGCAGAACCCTTGCTTACTCATGCATGCCATGAAGCTGGTTGGGCTTATGCTAGCTAAGTCATCTTGCCCAATCTAAGTGTCATCTTAGTGCCAAATGAAAAGTCTGCCATATTTGCAACTGAAGCACATTAAAATTGGGGATGCAATGATGCCTTCATATGGGTTTGAGAGCTCTTTGAGACAGATAAATTATCTTAACCTTTTAGAACATGACTGTTTTCTCAAATTGGCTCACAGCTGAGATGGTGGCCATTAGAAATAGGTTCCTAAAAAATTGCATGGGAATTTCCAGGAAGGGTTTTTCATTCTCAGTGGCAAAGATTGCTATGCCTATATACCTGAAAAATCAGAATTTACCAGTCTTGTATCAAACTACATACAAAAGGGAATAAAATATTGCCAAATTATACCAGTGGGCAAGCAGGGACCTATTTACATGGACTGACAGCCTTTCAAGGAATTCAGGAATAAAAATTATGTATTTTACTGATTTGGGGCATAGTAATTTATTCATTTAGAATAAAAATACATATAAATGTTTCATAACTTGTAACCTTAAGGAAATTTACCAAAGCCCTTTCACCTTAATTATAAGCAAACAGCGCATACTTTGTATGGCATTTAGGAAGAGTCTAAGAAATGAAATCTGAAGAGTAAGAAGTAAGGAGTCTCATGCTAGACACCATTTCCAGTGTACCATTCAGAGAAGGGGACTTCAAAAAGACCTCAGAAGTTTGGTTGAGTTGACAACATGGGGTTGGAAATTCAAAGGCTAAGGTAGCCAGAATTTGTGTGTCGCAGGCAGGTAGGTGGGGCAGCTAGTAGGGGGAGGTGGAGAACAGAGAGAGATGAGTTTCACAGAGACCTCTAAGATCTACAGAAGGGTTCACATGAGTGTGGCTGACTAGTGTTCTAGGCACATATGTGAGCAAACTACCTACGTCTAGGGAAAGAAGCATTGGTATAGAGTATGCAAAACAATTTCCATAGCTAAACAAGGACTGTAATTAATGCTTATTCTCACCATCCAGAATGGAAAAACTTCCTATTACATGGGTCTTTGGGTGGAGTCATCAGAAATGTATTGCTTTAATAGTGAGGCTAAATTAGTCCTAGACTAATCCAGCTCTGAGCAGAGTTTAACAAAGCTCTAAGTGAACCTTGAAAGAAGCCAACTGTGTAATTTAATTTCAAGTAATTTAACTGTGTCCCAGAACAAACTTCAAAAATATATAAAGAAATAATTTTTTGAAAAGCCATCAACCAACAAGGTGAAGTTGAAAATGTCTAGCATCTAATCTAAAATTGTCAGGCATGAAAGAGGGAGGAAAATATGTCCCATAACAAAAAATAAGCTTTATTAATAAAACAGGCACAGAAGTGTTAAAGATAATAATATTAAGACAAAAGTACATTAAAACAGCATATATATACATATATATGTTGTGTACATATATAAATATAGGGATTATATATAATATACATAACACATGAATGTACAACATATAAAGAGAATATATGTATGTTTATAAACATATATTTATATATTTAAAAAATATAAGAAAACATGAACATGATGTTTAAGAAATGGAAGATATACAGGGAAATGCAAATCAAAACTATAATGATAATGAGATATCCCTTCATACCTGTTAGAATGGCTTAAATTAAAAACACAAGAAATAATAGGTGTTGGTGAGGATGTGGATAAAAAGGAGCCATCATATTGGTTGGAATGTAAACTGGTGAGGCCAATGTGGAAAACAGTACAGAAGTTCCTTCAAAAGTTAAAAATAAAACTACCCTATGATCTAGCAATATCACTACTGGGTATTTACCCAAAGAACACAAAAATACTAATTCAAAGGGATACATCCACCCATATGTTCATAGCAGCATTATTTATAATAGCCAAATTATGGAAGCAGCTCAAATGTCCACTGATTGATGAATAGATAAAGAAGATGTGGTATATATACAATGGAATATTATTCAGCCATAAAAATAATGAAATCTTGCCATTTACAATGACATGGATGGAGCTAGAGAGTATAATGCTAAGCAAAGTAAGTCAAAGAAAGACAAACACCATATAATTTCACTCACATGTGGGATTTAAGAAAAAGAACAAATGAGGGGCGCCTGGTGGCTTAGTCGGTTAAGCGTCCGACTTTCGCTTAGGTCATGATCTCGCGTTTCGTGGGTTTGAGCCCCGCGTTGGGCTTTGTGCTGATTGCCAGCTCAGAGCCTGGAGCCTGTTTCAGTCTGTGACTCCCTCTCTCTCTGACTCTCCCCTGCTCACGCTGTCTCTCTCTCTCTCTCTCTCCTAGAAATAAGTAAAAATATTTAAAAAAAAAAAGAAAAGAAAGAAAAGAAAAGAAAAGAAAAAGAACAAATGAGCAAAGGAAAAAGAGAGAGAGAGAGGAACCGAGAAACAAATTCTTAATTATAAAGAACTGATGGTTACCAGAGGGGAGGTGGGTGGGGGTACGGGTTAAATAGGTGATGGGGTTTAAGGAGTGTACTTGTCACGATGAGCACTGTATGGAAGTGTTGAATCACTATATTGTACACTTGAAACAGTATTATACTGTATGTTAGCTAACTAGAATTAAAAATAAAAACTTAAGGGGTGCCTGGGTGGCTCAGTCAGTTAAGCGTCCGACTTCGGCTCAGGTCATGATCTCATGGTTCGAGCCCTGCGTCGGGCTCTGTGCTGACAGCTAGCTCAGAGCCTGGAGCCTCTTTAGGATTCTGTATCTCCCTCTCTCTCTGACCCTCCCCTGCTCACGCTGTTTCTCTCTCTCTCTCTCAGAAATAAAAACATTAAAAAATGTTTTTAAAATAAAAAATAAAAACAAAATAAAAAGAGATCATGAAAAGAAGAAAAAGAACTAAAATGGGAGGTGGTACGTGCAACCAGTAAATAATTTTCACAAACAGATGTTAAAAGATGGCCAAAAAAACATAAATAGGCATTTCATGGAAGGTGAAATATGGATGTTCAATGAAGATTTTAAAAGATGCTCAATGTCATCAGTAATAAATTAAATGCAAATTAAACTCACAATGAAACCATTTTCATATGTCACAGTTGGGCAAACATTTAAGAATGACAATGAAAAGGTTGGTAGAGATGAGTACTAACAGGACCTATCACACCTGTTAATAGGAACATCAACTGTTTCTCATTACATTGCACATCTGGACAAGAATACTCTCTTTTTCATTAACTCTTATCCAAGGCATAGTACAGTTACACATGAACGATTTCCATAATAGCAAAGAGCTGGAAACATTCCAATACTCATGAAAATGACTGGATAAATTTGGTTTTATTTGTTTGTTTGTTTATTTTTTGAGGGAGAGAAAGCATGCAAGCACGGGAGGGGCAGAGAGAGAGCATGGGATAGAGGATCTGAAGCAGTCTGTGCAAGGAGTGCAGAGAGTCGATGCAGGGCTAGAACTCATTAACCATGAGACCATGACCCAAGCCAAAGTCAGATACATAACCAACTCAGTCACCCAGGTGCCTCTAAATTTGGTTATATTTAAATTATGAATTATGGGGTGCCTGGGTTGCTCAGTAGGTTAAACGTCCGACTTCAGTTCAGCTCATGATCTCACAGTTTGTGGGTTCTAGCCCTGCGTCGGGTTCTGTGCTGAGGGCTAGCTCAGAGCCTGAAGCCTGTTTCAGATTCTATATCTCCCTTTCTTGCTGACCATCCCCTGCTCACTCTGTTTCTTCCTCTCTCTCAGAAATAAATAAAACATTAAAAAATTTAATTATGAATTAGTAAATAGTAAAAATAAATCAACTGCATACATCAACATGGATGTATCTTTGAAACCAACAACTAACACAAAATAAAAATTACATCACAAAAGGACAACTATGTAATTCTACTTATATAAAGGCCAAATAAGGAAAAGCTAACGTATCATTTAGGAACACACATGCATGTGAAAATCTCTAATGAAAGCACGGGAACATCATAGGTTGAAATACAGAGAGGAATTACAATGTTCTATTTCTGAAGCTGGGTGGTGAGGTTATGGGTATTTGTTTCGCTATCATTCTTTAAACTATCCATTTATAGGGGCGCCTGGGTGGCTTAGTCGGTTGAGCGTCCGACTTTCACTTAGGTCATGATCTCGCGGTTCGTGGGTTCGAGCCCCGCGTCGGGCTCTGTGCTGACTGCCAGCTCAGAGCCTGGAGCCTGTTTCAGTCTGTGACTCCCTCTCTCTCTGACCCTCCCCTGCTCACGCTGTCTCTTTCTCTCTCTCTCCTAGAAATAAATAAAACATTTAAAAAAAAAAAAAAACTATCCATTTATAAAACCTATGTGTCTTTCTTTCTGCAATATATTTATCAATAAATGTGGTGTCATAAAAATAAAAAAGAAGGAAACGGAAGGTATAAAAAAAGTTCCTAACCAAAGTATCAGAAGTGAATAACAAAATACCTGAAAGGAGAATTCCACTGGATAGGGTTAACAGCAGACTAGACACTGAAGAATTAAAGAAAAGTTAAAATGCAGCAATTTATGAAGAGACCATAATATCCTAAATGTGTATCACCTAATAACAGAGATTCTAAACACAAGAAGCAAAAACTGAACCTAAAAGGGAAATTGGCAAACTAACAACAGTTAGAAATTTTAATGCCCTCCTCCCAATAATTTATAGGACAAGAAGAAAGCATCAATAATAATATAGTATATTGGAAAAACATTATCAACCAACATGAAACAACAAAGGAGTCAGCTAAATGAAACAACACCATAATATATCAAAATGTAATAAAAATGTTCTGAGACTTTCAAAGTCTCACATGTATATCTCCATACTGACCCTTTCTTAGGAAGCTAAAAAAAAAAAAGAGAGAGAGATTCCATTAAAAGACAACAAACTAAGAAACCAGAAAACATGGCACACATAAAATAGAGAATCCAATACAATGAGAGGCAAAGGGAATCTACAGAATGACAGGGAACCTAGAATGACAGTTGAACTACAAGCTTAGAGAGAAATCACTTCAAATTTTGACAGGAGAAAAGTCCGCTCCAAGAAAGGGGGGAAAAAAAACAGATGAAATTCATAGAAATATCTAGTAAGTTTGAAGTACTGACAGAAATTTTTAAGTTAAAGAGTGTGCAGATGATTTAGTGACAACTACATAGAAAACTAAGGAAACTAGAAATAAAAAAAAAAGACCTTTCCTCTCTTCTCCAAGGGATACAAAAATTTTATAATGCTCAGCTGTGTTATATCTACATCAGAAGGAATGTTAAAGATCTCTGTGTATGTGGATGTGTGTGTGTTTATTTGGTGGGCTGTGGAGAGAGTGGGAAGAAAGCACTAAAGTCTTATTTTCCACAGAAAGAAGACTAAGACATTAAGAAATGACAGTATAAGCAGTAGAAGCTCATCATTTGGGGATATGGAGTTAGAACTAAGTGAGCACAGGGATACCTGGGTGGCTTACTTGGTTAATCGTCCAACTCTTGGTTTTGGCTCAGGCCATGATCTCATGGTTTGTGGGACTGAGTTCCATGTTGGGTTCTGTGCAGGCAGCATGGAGTCTGTTTGGGATTCTCTCTCTCTCACTCTCTGCTTGTGCTGCCTCTCTCTCAAAATAAATAAATAAACTTAAAAAAAAAAGAACTAGGTGAGGACACCAATTGAGTAGAAAGTAGTTGAGTTTGGACAATAGGACATTATCTTTCATGAAAAGCTTGTACAAATGTTTAAGTCATATGTATGTATAACCTTGATGAAATTTTTTTAAATTTAAATAATGAACACAGTTTGTGAGAAATTCGATGAAAAAGAGGTAAACATAAATTTTAAAAAAAGAAGGTCGGGGGGTTCCGTCAGTAGTAGAGCAGTTCCCTCGCTATAATCAATGTAAAGTCAGCCCTCAAAACAAGGATTTGTTTTAAAAAAAAAAAAAAAAAGAGGAGAAATGACCTGAGGGGTTGGTTGAAGGGAAACCTGGAAAGAGAGGTGTTTCAGAAATCAAGAGAATATTTTCTAGAAAGAGAAAATAGAAGACTGTAGCACATGACACAAAAAAAAATCAGCAAGGGCAGAAAAAAATGTCCTGAATTTCACGATAACAAAGTAAAGGATGGCTTTGGTGAGGGCAGCGGCGATCTTGGAGCAGGCAAGGGTGTCTCAGTGTTACAGCGAACTAAAAGAAAGGAATGGAGACAGTATGTGCACTCTTTACTGGACTGGACACAGGTCAGGGGAGAGCCAGGTTACTCTGACCCTTTCGAGGATTGATCTTGAACTCAGATTAGTTATATTATCAATTTTTTTCCCTCTTGAGACACAAAGATTAAGTTTGAAATAAGGATTAAGGTGACCTAAGGTTAACTGACAGTGCTGGCATTTAAATAAGGCCTTCTAGAAACTGTGCTCTTCACCATCACACTTTCTAGGACAATGTACAGTTACTGTGTTCATTTCTGTATGGCCTAGGTCTCCTCAAACCAAACACATACGGAATCTCAAGAAATGGCTGAAATCATTCAATTGTGTAATCAAAATGAGGAGGATTAACTCAATTCAATCATGGTATGGATGCTCAAATGAACAAGGGAGCTTAGGTGAACTGCCCAAAACCAAGTTACTAAGAGTTACTAAGCCGAAAGATTCAAAGTATAAGCCCTATTTCCTGACACCTAGTAAGTTCAATATGTTTCTCAAAAACTACACTCAAAACAACAGTCTAATGTATAGGAGACACAGCTTTTCTGTCTGAATGAGGCAGATCATCCCAATTAATCAGATAATATCCAAACCTGCTTTGGACACAATATACAACCAAAAGTCCAGACATAAATTACTTTTATCTGAGTTAACTGTTTGGACTCCGACAGGCCTGCAAAGTCAGCATTCCAATGAGGAATAACAAAGACTCTAAAATATTATGACAATTCTCCCCCTACTTTTTTAAAGCCAAAAAGGCAAGCTGAGATTCTATCATAAGAGAGCCCAATTCTTTCAGTTCTGGAGATAATGCAAGACAGCCTAGGCTAACAGGAACAGAAATCCGCATCTGGAATTCTGTAAGAATAATAGTTACCATCTTTCTGTCATTTTTCCTTCTGTCTCTTCCCCATGTCCTTCCCTCTGCTCCTGTATCTTCTCTCCCAGCTCTCCTTTCCTTCTCAGTGCCTTTCCTCTTCTCAGCCTCCTTTCCTTTCCTTCCTCTTTTCCTTCCTATTTATCTTTGTCTCCTTAATTCTTATAAAAAATTACACTGAATGGTGCTTCAACAATACTGAACTATGATCCTGAATGTCAGCAATATCCTCTTCAATGACGCAATCAAGAGCACTACCCCCCTACCCCCAATTTCTCAGGATTCTAGCACTGAGACAGGAGGAAGGCTTAAAGTCCCTGTTGATATTAATTTCTCTCCCAAGGTTATCCACCACTGTTAAGACATTTACATTATTGCAAGTTTTTGTTGTTGTTGTTGCCTGTTATAAGCTGAAAGCATAAGGGTCCATGCTTTCATTTGTGCCAGTAAATTTTACTAAATAAACTTAATAAAGTCTTTAGGATAGAAATAAATTGCTGGGAGCCTGTTTCTATTTTCAAAAACTCTTTCCAACTGTCCTTAGATAATAAAAATAAACATTAGAAATAAATGAGAAGCCAGTGAAGTTTTAGGGGTACTCAAGGATAAGAAGCCATTTTTCAGTAAAGACTCAAGATGCAGAAATATTTAGGCAAAGAAGAGAACTGAACTGTGCACTGGAGGAAATCAAAATAGCAATACAGTTCTAGTTGCCATCCATGTAGGCTGCCAGATGTTCTGACTCCATTCCAAAGCTAACAAATCTCATGGGGTGGGGTGGAGTGGAGGTGGAGAGCATCAAAAGCTGTGTGACAGGTGTGTCAAGAACTCTCCCTAATGTTGTTCTGTGGTCTGATGCTCCACCCCCACCTCATTGATAGGACAGGGAGCAGCCTAAATTATAATAATGGGTATGAACTCAGACCCCTGGAGCATAAGCCCAGCTCCACTGTTAGGCATTATATCCTAAAAGTAATTCTCATTTCCATATAAGAGAAGCAATGAGAGGTGCCTGGGTGGCTCAGTTGGTTAAGTGTTCAATTCTTGATCTCAGCTCAGGTAATAAGACCCCTCAGGGTCATGAGTTTAAGCCCTACGTTGGGCTCTGTGCTGGGGGTGATATAAATAAAGGGGGGGAGGGGTGGAAGGAATGAGAGCGAAGCAGTGATTGGGTAAATTTCAAACTAAAAATTCAGACACAGGGTAGCAATGGCTAGAAGTAAATTTCTTTCTTCAATCCCCTGTTGGATCTCATTCATGACCTACAGTTTGTTGTTTCATTCTGTCATTCATTCATTCAAAACCCAAACATACTGAAGGCCCCTATCTTCACAGCTAAATCTGCCTTGTTGAGCAAATAAGCATATACACAAATTCCCAAAATTATTCAGTTTCTTCAAGTGAAAATGAGCGGAACCGTTGGATAACTTAAAAAGAACCAATGATGGGAATGAGAAATAAGAAGTGGATGTCCACTTTAAAGGTTCTTGGTAACCGGGCTGCCTGGGTGGTTTAGTCGGTTAGGTGGCTGACTCTTGACTTCTGCTCAGGTCATGACCTGGAGGTTCATGAGTTTGAGCCTCACATCAGGCACTTACTGTAGCACAGAGCCTGCTTCAGATCTTCCGTCTCTCTCTCTCTCTCTCTCTCTTTCTCTGCCTCTCTCCCACTCGTGTGCACACTCTCTCTCTCAAAAACAAATATATGTTAAAATTTTTTTTTAAGTTATTGGTTAACAAAGGTAGAAAAAAGAGAAGAAGTTGAAGTAAGGAACATAAAGAATTAGTTTTCTTTTTTTTTTTTTAAATATTTTTATTTATTTCTAGGAGAGAGAGAGACAGACAGCGTGAGCAGGGGAGGGTCAGAGAGAGAGGGAGACACAGACTCTGAAACAGGCTCCAGGCTCTGAGCTGGCAAGTCAGCACAGAGCCCGACGCGAGGCTCGAACCCACGAACCGCGAGATCATGACCTAAGCGAAAGTCGGACGCTTAACCGACTAAGCCACCCAGGTGCCCCATAAAGAATTAGTTTTTAAAAAAAAATAATCACAATGCTACAATAGAGTTTGGTTTTAATGGAATAATCAGCTATCTTCTATCTTTATTTAAATCTGTGTCCTTCTAATCAGAAAGAATTTCTCTTAACAGCTAAACCCAGAGATGGATAAAGAAATATTAAATCTGTAATTATAAAATATATACTTACTTCCACGGGAATAGGTTAACTTATGAAACCATCAACTGACTGGGGAAATGAATTTTAAATCCGGTTTGAAATTTGCATCATTAGCAGCTTAGCATTTCTTCTGCATTTCCCATTACTTAACTGCTGCTGAAACTACTTGCCTAGCTTCTCTTGTGATCTAAATCAATGTTCGTGCAATCCTACAAGACCACCAGCCTGTATTAGTAAAAACCAAACCTACAACATTTTCTAAATCATAATGATTTGTGGGTTTCCCTGCTTGAACATGACAAGGGTTTTTGTAGCCAACTACAACATACATCTCATGACCTACATTATGCACATTCATATTATTTTAGACACAGTTAGATCCTCAAAAATTTTCTGGGAAGAATGCTTCCTTCTTAGATAATATTCTAAAACATATTCACTGGACTTCTAAAAAGGAAAGGACAAACCACAAATTTGCATTTGAAGAAAGATAAGAAAGAGATCGTATTTTTTTTTAAGGAAAAGAAAGGGGGAATTTATCGCAATGATATTGCACTGATCTAAGGAATCTCAGACGCAGAAGAAGGTAGGTCACAGGCTATGCAGACAGAAGCAATACTTAAAATAATCCAGCAGTAGTAACCTGCTTGAGATACCAATGCTATCATTACTGTCACAAGTGCCAAGTACTTCAGCTTGTACAGCCAACATCACCAGCACTGGGTGTGGACACTGCCCTAGTACTACTACAGGGTTGCCCTGGAAACTCGATCCCACTGCAATCACCACTGCTGCTAGGGGATTCCCCAGTTTTCCATGCTCTGTCTTACTAGCCTGCAACTTAGAGATTGATTGGATGCACCTGGTTGGCAGAGCTACATCACATGCTTATACACTTGACACAAAGATAGCTGGGAGAGAAGTACCTGGCATCATCACAGCTCTATATTTGGAGATGGTTCTCCTCCTACCAAAATTCATGAGGTGAGAAATTCCTCAAACATAGGAAGAGGGCTTAGATGCCAGGTAACCTAAAAGAATCATAAATGTATACCTAAAAAGATAAGGATGTATCCCTAAAAAGATAAGGATGTGTCAGTTCTTCTTGATCTCTTGCATGGCTCCTTTTCCAAATACTGGTATTTCCTTTTGTACATTATTTTCTCATTTGTACATACTCTCTTGAGATCCCCTCCATTCTCATAGTTCTTTCTTTTTTGTTTTTGTTTTCTTGAGAGAGATAGAGAGTGAGGGGGCAGAGGGCGTGGGAAAGAGAATCTCAAGCAGGCTCCACAGCCAACAAGGAACTGACTCAGGGCTAGATCTCACGACTGTGAGATGGGGACCTGAGCCGAAATCCAGAATTGGGTGCTTTAACCTACTAAGTCACCCAAGTGCCCCTCCATTCTAATAGTTCAATGTCTCCTAAATATATATCTTTAGCCACCTTCACACCCCTACTATGGAAGAGATTGTTCACTGCTCATCAAAGTCCATTACCCTTTCCTTCTACAGAAATGGAATTTTAGCTTGGCATGGGGCTTCCTAGACATACAAAATTTCCTAGCTTTTCAAAGTTAATTGTGGCCACATTGTCAATTTCTCTTCAAAGCAATGTGAACAGAAGTGATTGTGCCACTTCCAGCTCTGGGACTTATGATGTCCAGATCTGTTTCCTCTGGATTTCATTTTCTCTCACCCTTGCAACAGCTGGAAACTGTGGCAACTCCACTTTAACCATGCAGATGATGTCAAGGCTTTGAAGAATGAAGAAGCAATCCAGGAATCTGGGTCATTGAGAAGCAGAGGTACCCACCAACCTGGAATGCTGATCTTGTACTGATATATGAGAGAGAAATAAAGGTCTATCTTTATTGGGTATCTTTTTTTAAAATAGCTTCTTAGCCTTATGCTAACTAATACACATATACACATGCACACATGTGCACATGCACACACACTCACAATTTCACCACTTCTTTTAATGAAATCATAATCTACCCAAGTACCAATGTTAGAAATCTTAGGGTTGGCCTAGACTCCTCCTTCTCTCTTACACTCCAAATGCAATAGATCACTAAATCCTACTTACTAATCGTCACTAGTTTCTCCCTTTCTCTAAACCCAAAGCTACTACCTCAATACAGGCTCTCATTTTTTCTCCAAATGTGAATTCATTGCTATATTACTCTGCTCAGGCTACTAGAACAAAATGCCACATACTGAGTGGCTTAAACAACAGAACTTTATTTTCTCACAGGTTTGGAGGCTAGAAGTCCCACTTGATCCTTCCCCTCAATTCTTGGTCTAAACTTCTGAAGCTAGAGACCACACAAGTTCCAGCAGAAACTAGGATTTTTAAATCAGAACAACTTCATCTCCTTAAGGAGAGTTTTCTGAGTACAGAAGCCAGGCCCTTGAGGAAATGCTGATGGAAAGATAATTACCAAATCCTAAAGCATTAGGCTTCCTGTCCTGATTACAGCAAAGAGATCTGCAGGCTTTCCATGAGACAGCCACTCCTAGAAATGGTATTGTAATTGGGATACAAAGCAAAAGGAAAAATGAAATTCAGATCAATTCCTTGAGTTCTCTGCCCTCATACTTTAAATCTGTCACATGTCCAGACTACAGTATGATATTCTAAAACTCAATGTTTCTTGCTTTTTGTATACAAGTTTAAAGGCTCTGATCTGGCACAAAGAAATGAGAGAAAATCCTCTTATCATGCTTTTGGTTGGGTGGAATCATCCCACATAAATATTAAGTCATGTAGCTTCCAAGGGATCAACTGACTTCTCTGCTCTTGCATCTTCATCACCACTGATCATGGAAATCATGGTGGTTATCAAATTATAATTATGGAAAATAATAGACATGATGTGTCATGTGGTCATATTGTCCAACAGTCTCATTAAATTGCTGACCTCTTATCTTTTTATATAAAAATAGCAATTTCATAAGCTTTCATAAAAAAATACTAAAGTCTAATAAATAAAGCAACTTCCCCAAATTCATCCTATTTAGTTGGGCAATGGAAGGGCTATCATTAGAATCTAGTATTCACTTGCCAATCCCTACAATGATACCTTTTAGATTCTGCTTCATCTTACCATTAACCATTAACCATTGCAATTAGATTAGGTAAAGAGACAAAATTTGGATCTCAGGATAAGTAAAGAATACAGTGTTCCAAGTTAAATATTTAAGTTCAGTGAGCCACTGATTCCTTACCTATAGAACATGAATGATAAGTCTGGATTTATAAGCAGACTGTGTGTGTGAAGCATCTCGCTTGGAGTAGGTACTACATAAATGTGAATTACATTTACAGAAATCAAAGTTCAATGTTTCCTAGTTTTCCAATGACGTAATGGCCAACTTTTAATCAAATGTTTTCAGAGTAAAAGATAAAAAGCTTCAAACATTTCAACTTTTCCTTTCTACTCCCTCATTCCCCAAGTGAACTCACACACATACACACATGTGTGTGCACACATACATCTCTTCCCCTGGAAAAACTTACAAAGCAACTCCACAGTCACTTTTCCGATACAGATAAGATTATTCACGTAGAGCCTATGTGTAGGTGGAGTGGGCTGCTACAGATATATTCTTTGGCATTCCAGGAGGAAATCCCCAAAATATATAATTAAGTATCCTTCACCCAACATCCTCTACTTCCCCATCCTTTTAAGCCTTTGTGTGGTTACTGTGGGGGAGGCAAAGCATTACATATGGAGATCTCTTACTTGTTAAAACTTCCTTACATACAAGAGGGGTTGCATTTATCCCTGTATTTAGTTTACTTTACTGCATCAGCAGGCTATCATCTCACTCAGAACTCAGATCCAATTCTACCGGAGTCTTGAGAGAAAATGAGAGATCTAGACACAAATAATGACTATACAGAATTAATGTCTCAAACTTGAGAGATTTCTAGTCAGGAATCTTCATGTGTTAGGTGGTGTCGTCACCTACTGGCGAAATGCGATATTGCAGCTCAGTCCTTGCATTGGAAGGAGACTTCACAGAGAATCAATGCAAAGACTGTCTCCTCTCAGAAGGTAATTGTGATTTATGTGAGCAAGACATGTTTCCGGTTGTTTTGTTTTTTTCTGGTCCCAAATACATAGATTCAGCCACCCTCCCAGTAGTCCTGGTTCTTTTAAATAGAGACTAGTACTAGCAACTAAAATCTGAAGCTGGGCCTGAATATGAAGCCGTGGTAGATCAATCTGTGCCTGAATACAGAAAAAATATTTATAAGGGTAATTACAGAGAAAATTCTTAAATATTCCTGTGGAAGAAATAAAAATATCAAAGATCATAGATCCAGAATATGTTAGGAGCACCTCCACTCCAGATTTTTTTTAACTGTGTTATATTTTGGGGATTACTGACAGCCTGTCTGAGGGACACTGTGACAGACACTAAGAGCCGCCTTCTCCACATCCACTTACCACTTCTTCCTCACTAACAGAATTCCAATTTTGTTTCAAGTAAAATTATCACAAGCTACAAAACTCAATGTTTAACACTCCACCCCTTCAGTTAGGAGTCTTCCTATGACACAATTCCCACCAATGGGATGTAAGCTCTGCTCGGAATTTCTGGGGGAAAAAATATGCTTTCTGAAAACATACAACCTTTCTCATCTTTCTGCCAGCAAGCTGAGAACATGTGAAGTAGGCATCTTGTGATCACTGGAATAGTGCGTAAGCTAAGGTAGGGAAACAGATGAAGCTTGAGACAGTGGTGACGTCATGGAGCTACTATGCCAGTCCTGAATTCCTTTCCTCTAGAATTTTATAGGAAAAAAGGGGGGAGGGGAAGAATCTAACTGAACTGAATTATGTCCATCTCCCAAATTCATATGTTGAAGCCCTAATCCCCAGTGTGACAGTATTTGGGAATGGGACCTTTAGGAAATAATTAAGATTAAATGAGGTAATAACGATGGGACCTTAACCAGGTAGGATTAGTGGCCTTTGGAGAGGAAAAGATATCTTTCTCTCTGTGCATGAAATCAAAGAACTTATAGAGAGAAGAGATCTCCTTACCCTCTCCATGAGAAGACACAGAGAGAAGGCAGCCACCAACAAGCCAGAAAGAGAACTCTTACCAGAAACCTCATCAACAAGCACCTTAATTTCAGACTTCCATGAGAAGACACAGAGAGAAGGCAGCCATCAACAAGCCAGAAAGAAAACTCTTACCAGAAACCTCATCAACAAGCACCTTAATTCCAGACTTCCCAGGCTCCAAAACAATGAGAAAAAAATTTCTATTGTTTAAACCCAGTCTGTGGTATTTTTGTTATGGCAACCTGAGCCTACCAATACAAACACCTACCTGATTAGGTCATTGTAGTTAAGTTTTCTTCTACTTGCACCTGCATTCTTCACTGATGCAAAATGCAGAACCTAGCAGTAGAATATTGCACATAAAAGAAATAAAAATGTGAATTTTCCAGGTAAAGAAGAGAAGAGAAAGAGACTACTAGGTCCCTCCTATTTCAAGTTGGAAATTTGATGATCTCTTTTATGTGGTGATTAAATATTTGATATCATGCCCAGACTTTGAGTTTACTCCAGCTCTAGAACTTGAAGAAATGATAGGTAAATTCAAAATGTGTGAGTTACTTATTGATGATTTTTGCAAAGTCCTACCTGAGAAATATGAATTCAGACAAGAGTATTTGGTTTTTTTTTACAAATAGTTTATTGTCAAATTAGTTTCCACATAACACCCAGTGCTCATCCCCACAAGTGCCCTCCTCCATGCCCATCCCTCCTCCCCCCACATCCATCAGTCCTCAGTTTTTGTCAGCATTCAAGAGTCTCTCATGGTTTGCCTCTCTCCCTCTCCCCCACCATTTCCCCCTTCTTCTCCCCCTTGTTCCTCCGTCAGGTTCCTCCTAATTCTCCTATACGTGCAAACATATGATATTTGTCCATCTATTTGTTTTTTATCTCACTCTATCTGACAAAGTTTATTATCTTTAAATAAAGAGGAAAGCTTGCATCTGTCACTTTAACAATGCTCCTTCCCTCAGTCTTACATAAGGAAAATGTCAAGCCCTGAATGTAGCTTAATGTATATCAGTAAAGTAAGTATATAAAATAACTTTAACCCAAGTCAAGCACACAGGCTATATATTAATATCTGTATGTACTTGAAATCTGCTTCTCAGACACATTGTACCCTGCAATCATTCTCCTATATGTTGAATTTCTTTAGTCATTTCCTTGTAAATCTGTACCAACTTTATACATAGTATGCTAATCCAACTTTCTCAACTGAATATTCTATGAAAGGTACAAAAAGACCTTGGACAAAATATCATATTATTGAACTATTACAATTGAGTAAACTGCAAAGAGTTATTTAAGACTTTCTTCACTGTTTTGAATCATAATACAATTTCTTATTATATCCCTGCTATCAATTCCCGATACCATAAAAAGAAACAATCAAAGAGCCAAGCTATTTCATCTTTAAATAGATACCAGGCTATTACTGCTCCCTCAGAATCTTTTTCCTAAAAATAATTGTGATTCTCTGAGTTACTAGGAATAGGCAGTTGACAGAACACATTCCATTACAAATGGCATAAAATGGTTTTGTGTCCTAGTTCCACTTATCCTTAGTCAAAATGACAAGATATACTTTTTAGATCAACAGCTCTATGTTTTCCAGCTATGGCTAAGAGGTAGACAAATGTTCTGGTCTACATTTATGGCATAGAAGCAAGGTGTGGCTTCAAGAAGAAACAGAAACTTTCTGGTCCATTTCTGTTAGAAGAGCTAAACATTGATGACTGACAACAAAGCCATAATTTAGTAGTTCCTGGGTGGCTCAGTCGGTTAGGTGGCTGACTTCAGCTCAGGTCATGATCTCATAGTTCATGGGTTGAAGCCCCATGTCGGGCTCTGTGCTGACAGCTTGGAGCCTGGAGCCTACTTGAGATTCTGTGTCTCCCTCTCTCTGCCCCTCCCCTGCCTACATGGGCGCACACTCTCTCAAAAATAAATAAACATTTAAAAACTTTAAATAAAGCCATAATTTATATCAGATTCTTCTTAGTATTCATATGGGCCGTAAAAACAGAGCCTAACACCTACATAAACACATGCTATGGTCCAGGTAGTAAATAACACCATAAAACAGGTCAATCAATTTAACAATCTGAAGGCACATTTTGCAACTTACTTATCTAAAAGGTAAAGATTTCTGTCCAAAATCAATCACTATACAGATGATGCCTTGGTCAATTTGGGCTGCTATAATAGAATACCATAGCTAGGTGGCTTTAACAACAAATATTTATTTTTCTTAATTCTGGAAAGTGGGGAAGCCCAAGATCAAAGTACAGTAGACCTGGTATTTGGTGAAGAGCCTCTTCCAGTTTGGCAAATGGTTGTCTTCTTTTATCCTCACATGGCAGAGAGCACAGAAAGAGGAAGAAAACTCCCATGTCACTTCTAATAAGGGCACTAATCTCATCATGAGGGTTCCATTCTCCAGACCTAATTATCTCCCCAAAACTCCACTTCCTAATACCATCACACTAGGGAATCAGGATTTCAACATATGAACTTGGGGAAACACAAACAGTCCATAACAGGTGTTGCTGAATATGGATCAGTTTTAGTAATATTTTTTTGCGGTAGTTACGGTGCCCAGTCAGTAACAGCTGTCTTCAGTTGGCCACATTCCAACCCAAAGTGTCTTATTTTTGTTCAATGCATGCTTGTCTTCTAGAATGTGTGGTATCATGATAAACAACTGCTAAGGAAGAAAAAATCTCCAGACTTGAAAATATGGCAATAAGATTATTTCATCCCTTTTGAAAGCCATACTAGATCATTGTCTAAGAAGCTACACTGTCAACAAGGATCATCTGGTGACATATAAGAGAAGGTACTTTGACATACTATTTACTTTTGATTAAGGCCCCAGTTCTGTAAAGTTGTTTACTTGGAGAAGATTGATACGCTGCAACTTTTTTGTCCAGCAGAGATAAAAGTAATTTCTTTTTAGAAGAAAAGATATCCCAAAGTGTGAAGTTTATTGCTCTGTAAAACATTAACTAGTTTTATATCTAACTTATTTAGCAGTCTTTCTTTTACTTTTTTCAATTTCATATTCTCATATTTCATAATAGTTCCACTATTAATGAATGAATAATATATCTTTCATATGTGCTTATCACATATTTGTATGAGAGCTAGACTTTCAATTTTTTAATTATGTTTTATCATACCCTACTTTACCCCCCTAATACAAATTAAAGGTATTTAATTTAGGTAAACAATAAAAGTTTAGGAAAGATAGTACATTTAAAGACAATATATTCAAAATATCTACTTTCTTCACTGGAAGATTTGACTGGAAAACATCGCTTTAGAGCTGGAGCCAAATGGTCTTGCCAATACTTTTCTCTTGAACCAAACTCACTTGCTTACCAATTCCTAGCAAAAAGTTGACTTCACCCCTCTCACTGTCTTCACTCTCCAGAGGCAGGCCACTTTTACCATGTGGCAAACTAGACAATGATAGTCTCTAAAGCAGAGAAATGGAAAAAGAAGCTGAGCTGAGCCTGCAAAATCCCTTCTCCTATCATATGAGTCAGTCACCCATCCTTCCCTGGACAGATATTAATAAGCAGGAGAAAGGCCAGGAATGAAGATTAAATGTTAGGTCACTGCACCACATTCAGCAGTTCTGCTTTTTCTACACCAAGGTGGACACGGAGTGACCTTCCAGTCTGAAGAAAAGCATAACTAGGCTTTTGCCATAATAAAGGTAATGATTATTACCTATATGCTTAGTATCTTAAGTATATACCAAGCAATACTTTTATACTGGGAATACTTTTACTTTTTTAAGCTTATTTATTCTGAGAGAGAGACAGAGAGGGAGAGCCAGAGCGAGCATGTATGAATGGGGGAGGAGCAAAGTGAGGGAGAGGGAGAGAGAGAATCCCAAGAAGTTCTGCATTGTCAGCACAGGGCTAGATCTCACGAACCGTGAGATCATGACCTCAACCAATGTCAAGAGTCAGATGCTGAACAGACTGAGCCACCCATTCCCCTATACTGGGAATACTTTTATACTGGACGCTTACAAGAGGCCTCAATCAATTTATGTAATGTCAAAAGAAGTACACTTTATTCAACCTTCACCTCTATCGAACCTCAGAGGCAGTACTCAAATGTGTGTTAAATGAACAAATGATGGAATGAACACAAGAATTAAGCACAGGATGCAATTTCAACATATTAGGGAAGGAAGTTAAATTCGTGTACAGGCAATGTGGAGAGTTTAATCAGACAGCCTAGCACATCTCTGTACCCAGGGAATTAATGAAGTAGTTTCTTGAAGAATGGTGACTCTATCAGCTTAGCACTAAAAAATAACATCTGGAGTATACTGATTTGGCCCTTCCATTTGCCTCTGAATTTCATCCAAATCATCCCAAATCAATCAGAACAAATATCATTAAGGTCTTTCAATAAAGGAGATGCCACATGTTCCCTTGGAAAAGAATTCCATGTACCTCAAACTTTACAGTTGAAAACTTTTGGAAGTCTGTTTGAAATCCTCTCTGCTCCAAGACAACCCAGTTTTATTTTCTGTTCAGAAAAGAAATGAATCTTTGTTAAAGAAGCCTCCTCTTTGCAAAACACATGCTTCCCCTTCACGATTTTACGTGACATCTACTCCAGTTCAGTTAAATAATGTGAATACTTTTAAAAAGGAAATTTAAACAATCCAAAACTAGAAACAACCAAAATGTCTATAAATAAATAAACTGTAGTGGATTCATACAAAGGAATACTAAATAGCAATAAAAAGGAGAAACTACTGATATACACAAAACCATGGATGAATCTCAAGACACTATGTTTCATGAAAGAAGTTAGACACAATGTACACACTGTAGGGTTCTATGTATATAAAATCCAAGAACAGGCAACACTATGGTTATGGAAATCAAGATAGTGGTTGTTTTTGAGGTCTGTGTGTGGAAGAGAGGGGAACCAACTGGAAAGGGACAAAAGGCAGTGTTCTGGGTAATGGAAATGTTCTAGACCTTGTTTTGTTTAGTAGTTTCATTAACGTATATATACATTTGGAAAATTTATTGAATTGAGGACTTAATATCTGTACATTTACATATATGTAAATTAAATTCCAAACAGAAAACTTAGAAAAGAAGGGACTAGCAGACACTGCCTACAGCCTTGCTAGTTAGCACTTTCCATTAAGTTAAGGACCCTTAAGGGGCACCTGGGTGGCTTAGTCGGTTAAGTGTCCGACTTTCGCTTAGGTCATGATCTCACGGTTCGTGGGTTCGAGCCCCGCGTCGGGCTCTGTGCTGACTGCCAGCTCAGAGCCTGGAGCCTGTTTGTCTGTGTCTCCCTCTCTCTCTGACCCTCCCCTGCTCACGCTGTCTCTCTCTCTCTCCTAGAAATAAATAAAACATTTAAAAAAAAAAGTTAAGGACCCTTAAGTTTTAATTGCCTTCTTGAAAGCTGAAAAGATTGTAGCTTAACAATCAGTTTCTGGCTAGCTACAATTTTTCTCCTCTGGAAGTAGTGAGATTTACCAGAACAGTAGGTGAGTCAGGAATTCAGTTTCCAAATAATTCCATACTCCTAAGTACGCTGGACTCTGAAGGAAACCAAAGCCAGTAATGAATGAGACATGTCCTCTATTAACCAGGTTTTTTTCCGATGTACTTCTTAAATAGGTCTAGAGGGCAATTAGATATGAACTTTTCACAGCTATTCACGTCTAGGCACCAGATCAGTGAGAAGATTCTCCAGTTGATAAGAAAATTAATAGCTCACTTTTGTTTTTAATTTGCACAAGTACAGATCTTCCCTAAGGTGGAGAAAAGGAGCTTGCTAGTAACTAATTAATCCCAGTCAGAACACCCCAGAATTTATGGGATGTACAAAAATACTCCTGTTCAATATTAATGACACTGTGTCAGTTTCCTTAAGTAGAACAGGCTTTGGAGACAGAAAGGCTGTATACCAAACTAAAGAAGAGTCTTGGCCAAACTTCTTCAAATGACTCCACTTCTTGGAGTGCGAGTGTCCTGTCAGGCTGCACAAATAAGAAGATGTTGGAGGGAGACTGCAAAGCTAGGGTGGGAAGAAGACATTTCTTTTGATTCTGTCCAGCACCACCCTTTGAATTATTTGTTTCAGACAAGTAATTCATTCCATAAGCAATGTTTGGTTCTTGTTTGCAGATTTTCCAGAATAGGACCTCATAGCCTCATGGCATTCACTCAGAGGCACCAGCACCATTGGCCAATGTGGCCAACTGCTGATCTGAGATGTGTTCCTATTTCAGTGCAGCACCTTCTCCAAGTTCCTGAGGTACAAGTGCCAGAGAGAGGCACCACTGAGTTCTGAATTCCAGATCCATGGGGCAACAGCAACATTTGAACAAGATGCGTGCCTCTCTTCTCTGTTTTCCGGGTTAGTATTTCATAACTTCTTCTTGGTTTATATTCATTTAAATAAGTAATGATGAAATGTCAAAGTTTAATATGGAGGCCCATAGGAAGAAAGGAAGAAAATGAGGTGAAGGAGAAGGCATTGCTCCTGGAGTGAGCCAAACACCCTGGCAGGCCTAATGGAAGCTTTGGGGTCCTTGCAGCTTTGTAGTGAGGGATCTGATTTGGTCTGCTCTGGTTGATCCACTTTCCTCTCTCTTTCATTCAACTCGATTACCTGGAGCAGATACTCACTGAGGAGGTACTCAAGCCACCTTGCCAGTCAACATGGGGATTCACAGATGAGTAACATCCCAGCTCTGTCCCCAGTGACCTGGCAGGACACGCCTCTCACAGATGAGACTGCAGGAGATAGGACATGTGCAAGGAACCAACTAGGCAGTGTTTTTCCACATCTGTCACACACTGGCAAACAGAAAGTGCCGATATACGTGCAGCACACTCATGTATAGTGACAGGTCTGCTTAAAGCTGGAGGCAGCCTGCGTTGCTCAGTCAGTTAAGTGTTTCACTCTTGATTTTGGCTCAGGTCATGATCTCACAGGTCAGGAGATCATGCCCCGTGCAGGGCTCTGTGCTGACAGCACAGAGCTGCTTGGGATTCTCGCTCTCTCCCTCTCTCTGCCCCTCTCTGACTCAGGTGTGCTTTCTCTTCCTTTCTGTCAACAAAATAAATACTTAAAAAGCTGGAGGCGACTTGACCGGGGTTATTCCAGATCGCAACACATACCTGGAGACCATCTGCTGAATCACCAATGGTCCTAGTATACACCAACTGAAATGCTATGCATTATTTTACATGAAAACAAACATATATTATGAAGTGTGAAAAACACCACTTCCAGAAAGGTAGGCAAGATTATTTCAGACCTATGATCTCCAGAACATAGATTTATTTACAATGATCTCCAGGATATAGATTTATTTACAACCCCATGAGGGTACTTGAGCAGAACACCATGTATAAGAATGGGAGTCAGCCCCTCAGACATGCAGCACAAGGAGGTGCCCAAGAGACATGCAATCCCACATGGATGATGACAACAGGTTTGCTATGGATGTGGCATTTTCCAAGAGCCCCAGTGAGCAGTGCACTTTTGTTTTTTAGCAGTACATTTTTTAAACCCTCATTTCAAAGATGAAAAGACTCCAAAGCTTCCATCAGGCCTGCCAGCAGGTGAGGCTTATTCCAGAAGCAAGGTTTTCTCCTTTTATCCTTGGAGATTGGCAGAGAGGGCATCAAGAACACAAAGCAAAAGCATAGGAATGGAAAGCTATGGACACAGTGGGAAATTTCAAGTAAGCAGTGCAGGGGCACCTGGGTGGCTCAGTTGGTTGAGCATCGGCTGTGCTGACACCCAGCTCAGAGCCTGGAGCCTGTTTCAAATTCTGTGTCTCCCTCTCTGATCCTCCCTTGCTCATGCTGTCTCTCTCTCTCCCTCTGTCTCTCTCTCTCTCTGTCTCTGTCTCTCTCTCTCTCTCTCTCAGAAATAAATAAAACATTAAAACAGTTTCAAGTAAGCTGTGTAAGTTGACTAAAGATTAGCATGTGTTCAGGAAAGGAAAAGGCTGAGTATGGCTGGATTGTGGAATGCAAAGAACAGGCACAGTACTGTGTTGTATTCTGGGCTTGCATAGCAGAATGAGGCAGTACTCCATCCACTGGCCACCCAGGGACTGGAATGTGGACTGGGTGAAGCCAGAAATTAAGATACACTTAACCCCAAGTGGTGGGGGTGTGCAGTGAGGAGCAGTGCCTCTCAGCATGCTGTCTTTCTCCACAGTCTCTTCCCCCTGCTTTCCTGATATCCGTCCATCACTTTAGATACAGTTCATAGAATAAATGGTCAAAGAGGTAGTAGTTAAGAAGATTAGGTATGAAATGATTTAAAGCCATCATCACTCATTCCTGTACAAGGCAAACCCATGGCTTGGGAGCAGATTAAAACCTTAAACTTGGGAAAAGTCTGGAACACAAACTTTTTATAGGACACTAACTATAATTGGCAATTTAGTTTTTCACAGCCAACAACTTCCTAGTCACTAAAAAAGTGCTAAATCATATGGGTTTTTAAGAAGGCAGTTTGGTGGTTACTGTTTTTGAAGGAGGGAGAGAGGTTTTCAAGTTGCTGTAATAAGTTTAATGAGAAAAAACATGAAGCATTCTTATATTCTATGTTATTTACATTTGATTTCTTCAGGATTCATTTAAAAATGTAGCATTAATTGTTTCTGGAAAGTGATGTGATATGTTTTCTCTACTTAAAATGTCATTTCTCTGTTATTTCTTTAATGGAAAATAAAATTTATAGATGTCTTTATTTTTAAAAGCAAACATTCTTGGGGCACCTGAGTGGCTCAGTTGGTTAAGTGTCTGACTCTTGATTTCAGTTCAGGTCATGATCTCATGGTTCGTGGGTTCAAGCCCCACATTGGGCTCTGTGCTGAAAGTGCAGAGGCTGCTTGGGATTCTCTCTCTCCCTCTCTCTCTGCCCCTCCCCTGCTCATGCTCTCCCTCTCTCTCTCAAATAAACTTAAAACAAAAAGTAAACTCTTTTTCCAAATGAGGTATATTTTCATGTAGATGATATCTTGAGATAGTTTTAATTCAATATAACCCTTCTGAAAACATTCTAAACCTTCCCTAACATCTTCTAATATTAGGTCACTTAACATTTTTAAATGAGAGAGAGAGATGATACTAGCTCTCTTTGCCATCACTTGATTGAAATGCCCTTTGGATCCTTAACTTTCACAATGTGTTGATACTGACCAATGAAGTGTTGAAAAGAGGGACTCCATCAGCATTTTGCCCATGCATCCAGTACTAGATCTGAGTGACTTGACTTCCTTGTGCTGAAAGAGCATGGGACTCAAGGAATCAGCAGAGGGCTCTCCGACACAGCCATGGTTGTGGCGATGCTATCATGGGTAACATGGAATGCGTCCAAACTCATCTAGATACATGCACTATATGTGTGTAATTATACCTCTATAAAGCTTTTTTAAAACTCCAATTATCCAAGTAGCTACTATGCTCATGCTGACTTAATCAGCTGAGTGAGGACCTGAGGAGAGCAGGTCAGGTAAGAGCAATGAGACCTCTGGCACCAAACCTTAAGTTGGAGAAAGCCTGCAATTTAGGAGGTTATTAAAGCAAATTTGGGGCACCTGGGTGGCTCAGTTGGTTGTGCATCCAACTCTTGATTTCAGCTCAGGTCATGATCCCAGGTCATGGAATCATGCCCCGCGCTGGGCTCCGCACTGAGAATGGAGCCTGCCTGGGATTCTTTCTTTCTCCCTCTGTCCCTCTCCCCCTTTCTCTCATTCTAAAATTTAAAAAAATATGTATTTTTTTTAAAAAGTAAATTTAGGGGCCCCTGGGTAGCTCAGTTGGTTAAGCATCTGACTTTGGCTCAGGTCATGATCTCACAGTTTGTGGGTTCAAGCCCTGCATCGGGCTCTGTGCTGACAGCTAGCTCAGAGACTGGAGCCTGTTTCAGAGTCTGTGTCTCTCTCTCTCTCTGACCTTCCCCTGTTCATGCTGTCTCTCGCTCTCAGAAAGAAATAAAAAACATTAAAAATTTTTAATAAATAAATAAGTAAGTAAATTTATACTGGAGAGCAGGGTTACATTTATACAGGAGACTTTGTCACAAATATCACCTGTGGCTTTAAATCTTACCTTCTAGATTCTTTTCTAAGAGCAATACTGCTACCAATTTAAGAAATGTTGTGTCATCACTTATAGCTACTCAGAGATGGTGAGCCAGGTTCACAAAGTAGGAAGAGTTAGACAATTTGGACCATTTTAGTTCTTTAACATCCATGCACTTTCCTTTCATACTAAAATATTTGACCATTGTTAAATTATACACAAAAACAAATTTGTTTGGTTTAAAACATGTTTAACCCATAACTCAATAATCTCCAGCAAACAATGAATGGTATAACAGGTTTTTTTGGTATTATGAACTATAGGACAATATCCATTGCCAATGTTACAGCAAGGTCTGCCATTTCTTTCCTTCTAACAGCATCAGTTTCATGTTTAGATGGTGCCCATTGCTCTTTCCCCCACCCTAGGTGTTAAACCATGTTTAGTCTTAAAGTAATCATTCCTCTTTATCAGTGACTAACCAAATGATAGCAATGTGAACCAGGTCTGCCCAGTAATACTTGGCTGGTAGTTGGGTTTAATTTCCCAGTTAAAAGAACAGAGCCTCAGATGGAAAAGTAATTTTGCCTCTTTCCATTTCTTTCCTGCTCCAGAAGTATTGATGAGGTCGAATGTCTACAGCTGTTGGTGGCCATCTCAAGACCACAAAATGAAGCCAGGAGAAGCTTTCTTTCATTTCATAATTGTTATAAAATCTCATAAAAAGGAAACCGAGGAAGTAGGAGGAAAACTCCATGTCTTTTACAACATTATTGAATAACTGGATCAATGTGAATAACTCCCCACCTTTGGACATCTTGATGTATAAAAAAATAAGGACCCCATTTTAAAATCATATTTAATTGGGATTTCCTGTTACTTAACACTGAAATCATTTTTTAAGTTTACTTATTTATTTTGAGAGAGACAGAGTGAGCAGGGAAGGGGCAGAGAGAGAGAGGGAGAGATAGAATCACAAGCAGGCTCCTCACTGTCAGCACAGAGCTCAACCTGGGGCTTGAACTCACAAACTGTGAGATCATGACCTGAGCCAAAATCAAGAGTTGGATGTGTTACTGAATGAGCCACCCAGGTGCCCTTAAAATCATTTTTAATTGATAGAGAATTTTTTCCTTTTTTAGGGGAGAGGGGAAGTCTGCTTCTATTTGTATAAAGATTAGTATTGTATTATTGTTGCTGGGAATTTACAGTGTGGAATAAGGGTACGTGTTGGACAGCTAAGCAGACCTGCTTTCTGACACCAAATATCGTGTGAACACTCTTTCTATGTTTGGAGAATTTTCCACTTAAAGTCCCTTCATCCCCAAAATAGAACCCAGAACCTCATGCTCTTGGCTTCCTTTGTAACATGGGTACAGCGTGACCCTTGGACTGTTCCCATTGGATGTACTCTTGCGACAATATGAATTATAAGCCATTGCTATGGAAGAGGTGCTATGTGTAATCTGTTCCAGTGAGGGTGATGGCCAACACCTCAGCTTTCAGAGGCACTAGGGACACCCAGTATCCAGGGCCAGTACTGGCCATGTGTCTTGGGATGATCTGGACGTTGTTCTCAGCCATAAAGGCCACAAAAATTTGGGAAGATTCCTAATGCTCTTTAATAAATTTATCTTCTCCTGAAAATAGCTGAAGCTGATTCTAAACACTCAGACTGATACATTTCATTTTATTAACAATTTAAACATTCTTGATTTATCATTTCATTGTTTTAGTACAAAGTCAGTCATCTATCTGGTACTAACTGAAATCAACAGGCCACTGATCCCAACCAATCTGCAAATGAATAGGATCTCACAACCTGAGAGCCACCCTGCTCCCCCACCCCCATCCTCTCAGAGGATCTGAGAGTAATACTGATTCATATTCCAAATCTTGGAACGTCTGGTCTTAAGGCAATCTCAGAGAGGAGACTTGAGTGTTGCATAATATGTAATATATAATGTATATTATATATCTTAGCACCTCTTGGTGAAGTCATGTATTTCTTTTACCAATCAATTGGGGCAGTAATTCTTAATTACGGCAAGACTCAGTGTAATTAGGACTCATTCACTCTTAAAAATTACTAAGAACTCTACCAAGCTTTGGTTATATGGATTACATCTACTGATATTTCCTGTATTTGACAAAGTGAGATCAAAAAGAGTTGGAAAAAAAGTCAAATAACTTCTTAGCCTTATTATGAAATAGTTTTTCACAGTACATTGCTGACCCTCTGAACAGATTTCAGGAACACCTAGGAAACACTGATGTACTCTATGAAAACCATGGAATTTGGTATTTATTGAACACTTGTTGTTTGCCCAACATTGAAATGGCTTCTGTAGCAAATTTGGAAGTTCATTCAAGGGCACAACTAAAGGCAGATCCATGAGAGTATGACTGCCATATTGGCAGAAGAGGAGGAAACCAACCAGAGCTAAACACATTGAAGATGAGGAAAAATCATGAGAAATACTTCCCTCTATGATAGAATTTTACCCTAAGTGCCACTAGGCAGTGCTATATATCCAAGGGTTTTGATACATTAGAACTATAAGAAAAAAGGACTTTTGTTTCAAAAAATTTTTTTTCAAGTGTTAGTTTTTTGTTTTTTTTAATATAAAATTGGTTTGGGGCCACCTGGGTGGCTTAGGCAGTTAAGTGTCTAATTCCTGATTTCTCATCAGGTCATGCTATCAGGGTTGTGAGACAGAGCCTGAGTCAGGCTTCCCACTGAGTCTCCTCTCTGAGATTGCCTTTTGACCAGATGTTCCAAAATTTGGAATATGAATCAGTATTACTCTCAGATCCTCTGAGAGGATGGGGGTGGGGGAGCAGGGTGGCTCTCAGGTTGTGAGATCCTATCTGTGAGATCCTTACAGATTAAGAGAATCTGCTTAAGATTCTCTCTTAGTCTTTCTCTCTCTTTCTCTCTCTCGCTCTCGCTCTCTCTCTCCCCGTCTCTGCCCCTCCTCTGCTCTCCCTCTCTTTTTCTAGATAGATAGATAGATAGATAGATAGATAGATAGATAGATGATAGATAGATAAAATTGGTTTCAAGTGATACGAGGTGTGGTATATTTGTTGAGTGATTGTGATTTCCAGGCAGGAATGATACAGTAATTTCCTTCTTTGAGCTCTGGTAAAGGGTAAAGAGATAAGCTAATGTGAGAAAATGTCGCTCTTTGACATTTAGTTCATCTGGAATCAAGTGAATTATTTCTGTTTACTGCTAAAAGAAAGTGAAACTCTCCACCCCAATATTCCTCAGGCTTTCTGGGAAACCCCATGCCATTTAGGTGAGGATCTCTTCTGCCAACCTCTGCGCTTCCCACCACTTCCTGGAGAAGCTCCAGGCTGAGCCAAGCACCAAATGAGTCAGTGCCACTGCCATGGGTTTCCTAACTCCAGCTCATGTCAGCCAAGTGAGGAGAGAAGAAGACAGAACCTGGAGACCATCTGCTCCCCTCAAAGAGCCAACCTCAGGGACTCACATCCAAGCATCATCAGGTGAAGTGGTACCTGGAGGTTTGTGGGAACGTCAAACCTTGTTTAGGCAGCAAATACAATTGTAGCTTCCAGTGGTCACTTTCCACAAGGAAGTGAAATTCTGGCCAACCACGTAGGGGATATACGTACATAACATACATGTATGCATGTATGGATGGATGGTAAGCTATACGTAAATTTTATTTGAAAAATTAAATGAAGAGTAAAAAAAAGTAAATAAAATGGAGTATAAACAACAAAACCAAACCGAAAGAGTACTGAAATGTATACATAACAAAGCCCAGGGTCAACAGTTGTTAATCAACCTGTTTTGTCTAAATTTAAAGATGGTATAATGCAGAAAAGTTAGTTTTCTTTGTACTGAGATCAAAGGTCATTGGTTTCCATATATCCCCAACGGTAATAACTAGCATGCATTAAGCCACCCCTGATTTTCCACTGTTTTTTTTCATTTCCCTTTGGTCTCTATTTTGTCCCTCTCTGCACCACCACCTGCCTGCCGCTCACCTTTCTTTCAAGATCCATGATAGTTTTCCTCTTCTCCATGTAACCTTCCCCGGCTCCAGAGAGGCAGATGTTGTATAGCCTCCCCTCCTGCGTCCTTTATCTCCTGGACTTGGGGGTCAGGAACCTTGTCTCATTTGCATTCGTGCCTCCAACATCTTGTTTAATTCCACGCAGAATTACTGGCTGAACCAGTGAGTGAGGAAAGGAGTGAGAAAGTTTGAGAGATGAACACACAGTCCCAACATAATCTATTTTTCCACCCGTTATAGGCCCGGCTTGTGCAGTGCCCTTCACCATACCTCACCGCCCCCTGGGGAGTTACCCTGGGATCCATAAACCGGGTCTAACAAGTGGCAAGGCCTAGTCCTCATTTTCGTTTCCCTGAAATCTGGCCATCTGGTACCAACCAGTTTCCTCCAGAGAACGTAGAGCTAATGTCTTCCAAAAGAAGGTAGTGTTTTTTCGTTTCTCCCTAATTATTTTATCTCTTTGTATGCATTGTCTTTCAAAGCTACAATCAAATCCTTTGTCAGAACAAGGGCAGCAGAAAGCCAGCCGGCGCCCGGTCATAATGTGCGCCCCCTGCGCCACCACGCGAAGCTACGCGAGACCCGCTGTCCGCACCGCACGCACGCGCACACGCGCGCCTCCGAGCACGCACGCGTATTCCGCATTTTGAAACCAACTCCCGGCAACCCGTGTTTTCCTGTGTGATGGCTTAGAAACAATTTCCTTTTCATCTTTGCTCTAAAAGAGAACAGAGGCAAAAGGGCAAGCAAAATAATATAAATAAATGTGCTAAAATTAAGGACAGGAGTCCTTGTATGTTTTGTTTTCTGTAAGCATTTCAAGAGCAGAAAAGGGAATCTGAGACAGTAGATGCTAAGTATTTGATGAGACAGAATGAATAAATTAAGGAAGAAGTGCAACAGCTTACTGGATGGGAAAGCTGTCACTTTTGGTATAATATACTTCTTAGGGTGAATCCACACCCGGCAACCCACTCACCTGCCACTCATTCGCCCACTGAACTTGCATAATATTTATGCTAGAAAGCAGGGTGTGACTAGGAGTGGAAACATGGACCTGAGTTGTAGGACAAGATGCCAGACTTGGAAAGTTCAGATAAGGCAAAAGAGCCAAAATAAATGAATTGTAAACACTGGAACTGAGTCAGAGGTAGTGAAAAAAATTTAAATAGTAGCATAAAAACCCCAACCAACCAAACAAAACAACTCTGATTGGAAATATTCATTGCTGGCCATAAGAGCAAATAAATGATATTCCTAAAAATTATTTCTCTAGTATTTATACCACTTATTTCTTTTCAGTGGACATTAAATCATTGTATCTACATATTTTGTGGCCCAAATAAATCACTTTTTAAAAATGGAGATGAAAACAATTGTATGTACCTTTTAACAGGCATTTAGTAGAATTTAGCTGGATAACTGGAACTGGGAAATTCAGCTATAGTACAGACACTGAAAAAAAATCCCCATAAAATTCATTTTATAACTGATAAAATATCATCCATAAGCCCTCATACCGCTGGAGTTGGAGTAGGGGGTGGAGGTACAAAATTACCAAATAAAAACTATGTCTATCTCTTTCACATTAGTTTAGGCTTTTCTGAATAGTGAAATTTTATGTTCAAATTTTCTCCTAAATCTGTTTCTTTCCTTTTAGTGTTCTAATCTGTGGAGTTATTTCTAGAGACTGTATTGTAAGTCCTGGAGGGTGAATGGGGTAAATTGTCAGCAATGTTCTCATCTCAAGGCTATTGAACTGTGAAAGCATTAGGAGAACAGAGCCCCATGATCCCCCCCACAAAGGAAAGTTAGATACAAAATCCCTTGTAAATTCCTGGCATTCCTTGGAGCTGCAGGTACTCCCTGTGTGTTTTCACATAACCACCAGATCTTTTGTTTTCTTATTCTATACATTGATACTCTTTAATACTGATATCTGATTTTTAAAAATTAGAATAAAAGCTATGTACAGTTTGCTGCTGCTGCTGCTGCTGCTGTGTTCACTGGCCAAGGCAACCCTGAAAATCAGCTCTAAGTGTCTGAGAACTTTTTCTTCAGAGTATGGCAACAAGTGACACCCGAACAGGGACCAGCAGAGTTGACTGCCTCCCAGCTGTGTACCTCATCTCTCAGGCCCAAAAATGGGAAAAGGACGTCCACTCATCCAGGTAGGAACTAGGGCACTCGATGCGTGCAATGAGTTGAGAAAAATATCCCTAATCTTTCCTCTTCCAATCAGGCGTGCAGAATCTCTTGTCTTCTTTATCTTTTGTTCTCACTGTTCTTCCTTCCTAATAGACTCAGGTTACTCTAACTGTATGTAGGGGCTTCTCATTCATTACCTGAGTTAATGACTATGAGAATTGGAGCCAATTATCTCTGGTTAGTCTACTTCAGGAAGGAGACTTTAAGGAATATTCCTAAGCAGCTGCCAAAACTTTTGGAGAACTGCCCATTTACACACACACACACACACACACACACACACAAACACACACACCCCTGCATCTGCTCATCTGTCCTCACTGATGGGCTTTAGGACTGGAAAAATCTCTTTCTCTGTCCACTGGGCTTTATTCCATTTCCAGCTTCCTGGAGGCACCTCACCTGTTCTGCCTTCTCCTCCCTCTCCTCCGGTTTCTGCACCACCTCGGATGCAGCCTACATCTTCCATGCCTCTGGCATCATCAGCTCCTACTCCCTTCGTTGTCAAGGAGCAAAGAGCACCCCTTTAGACTTACACTGCCCATTTCAAATCTTCCCACCAGATAAAAGTCGACAATGGTAAATAAATAGCTTGATTTTCAAATGGACCCAAACGGAACATATTTGGTATTTGAAGTAATTTAAGTATATTGTTTCAATGAAGATAGACCTGTTTTTAAAATTATCAACATTAAATATAAAACTTTTTCTACCTATATTTACTGAAGGTCAAATAAGTTCATGTTAACCCTGTTGGAATTTGTTAACAAAAAGACAACTTAAAATGATGGCTAATTCTGTCTCAAAGATTTTCATGCATAATTGTTAAGATAGCTTTCAGGGTCTTTGTAACCTAAACTCTAAAGATTTGCTTGGATAATAAAATAAAATTAAATCCATTGGACATTTAAGCCTTTTCCATATAGAATGGAATGCTGAAGCATTAATTATTAAATGTAGTTCTGGGGAAGGCTCCTGGCTGCCACGTGGCCAAGTATGCTTATTGGACCATGAGCTGCTATGTATGCCTGAAGTACTTGAAATGCAAATTTGGAGAGACTTTGCCATCTAAATGCTTGGCTGGATTAAGCGCCTAATTAGGATGGTTTTTCAACAGGTTGGAGTAAGCATGCAATCGGTACTTTGGTCTGGGAAGCCATATGGTTCATCTCGAGGTATCGTAAGGAAAATTGGTACTAATTTATCTCTGATCCAGTGTCCAAGAGTTCAGTTTCAGCTTACCAGCCCCACAGCAGAATGGAACCCTAGCCCTCCAGGAGAGGATGCAGTGGTGTCTTTTGCTGATATTGGATGGGTAGCCAAAGAAGAAGAAGAGTGTTCAACAAGACAAAGGACAGAGGTCAGATCAAGGCAACCCCTTGAGGATGGCCTGCCTTTCTCGAGAAGCGGCCAGGCAGGGACTTTTCCTTACCAAACCCGTCCCCAGAAGAGCCTCAACGGAAGACAGCGCTGGCAAATGAGGAAGCACTGCAGAAGATCTGTGCCCTTGAAAATGAACTTGCTGCTCTCAGAGCTCAGATTGCCAAAATTGTGACCCNCCCCCTACCTCCCCCGCCCCTCCCCCCACCAGGGCTTCACCAAAGTGTATCTGCCATCGAGCTGATAAAAGAGCGAAGAGAGAGAAGAGCCTGTGCTGGAAAGACTCTGGTTAAGAGCAGTCCCAAGAAGAGCCCAAGTCCCTAAGAGCAGTCCCCTGATATACCCAATGTGCTAGAGATCCTCAGAGATATGAGCAGCGTAAAACTCCGCTCAGTAAAACGGTCCGAGCAGGAGCCGAAGCCCAGGCCGGTGGATGCTGCTGACCCTGCCGCCCTCATAGCAGAGGCTCTGAAGAGGAAGTTTGCCTTTCAATACCGAAGTGATAGTCAAGGGGAAGTTGAAAAAGGAATTCCAGAGTCTGAACCAGAGGCCACCTCAGAAACAGTGCTGTTTGGGCCACACGTGTTGAAGTCTACAGGAAAAATGAAGGCTTTGATTGAAAATGTTTCAACTTCCTAATAGTGAGCTGAGGAAAAACTCTCCTTGTTCCAGCTGTTGGTTTGTTAGGACTATCTGGCTAGTGGAAATCAACACTGGTTAGTAAATGCCTGAATTTAGTCTTCAGTAGTCTCCTTTAAGTCTAATAAAAAAAGCACTCTGTTTCTTTTTGTGAGAAGGTTCTGAAGGTTTCCGTAACATGTTTTTAATGTGTAGCCAGGATGTTAAAGGTTTCTAGTCTTAAAAACAATTCTGTAGATTTCAGAAGAAAAGGACATTATAGATGTGAGGTTTTAATTCTTAACACTGATTTATCCGTGCAAATGTTTTATATGCATATCTTTGGGTATAAAATAGTACATAAAATGTAATGATGATGTCGCTGAGGTGGTCAGTGACCCTTGATCGCTCAGCGCTGGAACCGGGTATAACACACGCTGTTGGAGTGAGATATTTAGGAACCTTGTTGCCTTGAATAGGACTTTTACCTTAGACTCTCTCTCACATTTCCTTAGAGATGGGGGTGCAAGTAGGAACTAGATGATGATCACTGCTGAAAATCCTGTAATGCTTTCGTTGAAAGGAAACTCAAAGACCACAAAAGCTGCTTCCCGTCAGTGCTACCCAGTGGTGAGAGAGAAAATGTAGTTTTCAGACAAATCAAATTACTGAATCAAATGTAGAACAGGTGAAAAGCACAGTGTACCATCTTTTTTGTTTCCAGTTTCATAAAGACCTCATACAGAGGGCTTGTTGCTAAGTTAATATGTACCGGAAATGGTAGCATAATGGAGTTTCAGAATTTTTTAATATTGGTCAAATGTAGTAGCTTTATGATGAAACACTGAATAGGCGAAAGAATTTCCTGTAAGTTGTTTATCACTGGTCCGAGTGCTGTTCTGCTGAGTCACGTCATGCAGCGAATCTTAGGTGATGCAGCGAACCACGAGAGGATGGAGAGGCGCCCTTCTGGAGGGGTCCTTCCGCGGGCCGCTGTACGGCCACTTGCGAGTGCCTGATGGACGCTTTCTGGGCCTCTGTATTTCTGTGAAACTCAGCTATGGTTAGCGCAGAGTCTCCTACCATGAGTAAATATGGGGATTTATTTAAATCTAGTAAAAAGAAATGGAGATGGGAAGAGTAGACATTTAAGTTATTGAAAATATGTGCAATGTTCTCAATATTAGGAAATGTTACTCAGCTTAAAATGGAACTGTGGCTTTACATTGTTTCTACTGTTTCATACGATTTAAAAGTTCTGCCTTTAAAAGAAATTCAGAAAATTTGTCTGTATTATGTATTTTGACCTTTTAAGAAATTTATATTTGTATCAGTATTGAATTTTGGCCAGTGCTCCCATTGAAGGAAGTTACTATATTGAAATAAAGCAAATTTGTATTTTCCTTGGAAAAAAAAATAAATAAATGTAGTTCTATATTTTTTACTTATTACAAGAAAACTAAGGATATTTGGGCCTACTAAAAAGCATAAAGCATTAAGCTATATGCTTGAATGATTCATAAACTTGCCATTTAAGAAATTCTAATGTAACCGTTCACAATTGGTTGCTACTTAGTTTTCACTGGAAACTAAGATTTCTTAGAGTTAAAATTCTGCTAAATGTAATTAAGACTGATGAAAATAGAGCAACTCTGTATATAGACAAGGAGTTATGTCAAAAAGGTATAAGAAAAGGAAATACAATTTTTAAATTTTTTTTAATGTTTTTTGTTTATTTCTGAGAGAGAGAGAGACAACGTGAGCAGGGGAGGGTCAGAGAGAGAGGGAGACACAGAATCTGAAACAGGCTCCAGGCTCTGAGCTAGCTGTCAGCACAGAGCCCGACACAGGACTCGAACCCATGAACCGTGAAATCATGACCTGAGGCTGAAGTCAGATGCTTAACTGACTGAGCCACCCAGGCACCCCAGGAAATACATTTCTGATGAAGGTAAAAGAAAATAACTTTGTCCTAAGTAAGACTGGATGTTTGAAGAGAAATGGCTTGGGACTAAAATCTAAATGCAAAGGAAAGTTATAGGAGGTTTGTGAAGAGAAATCTTTGAAAAGGAATTTTATGTATGGACAAGACAGACTTAGGTTAAAATAAATAGATCTTTAAAATACATTGATACAAGAAGACAAGGTTTTCTTTTTTTTTTTTCTTTACAGGCCCTTTTTTTATGAATATAATTTATTGTCATATTAGCTTACATACAACACCCAGTGCTTATCCCAACAGTGCCCTCCTCAATGCCCATCACCCATTTTCCTTCTCCCCCACACCCTCATCCACACTTAGTTTGTTCTGTATATTTAAGTCTCTTGTGGTTTGTCTCCCTACCTCTCTATTTGTCACTATTTTCTCCCTTTTCCTTCCCCCATGGTCTTCTGTTCAGTTTCTCAAGATCCACATATGACTGAAAGCATGTGATATCTGACCTTCTCTGACTGACTTATTTCACTCAGCATAATACCTTCCAGGTCCATCCACATTGCTGCAAATGACATGATTTCATTCTTGCTCATTGTCAAGTAGTATTCCATTGAATCCATTAACCACATCTTCTTTATCCATTCATCAGTTGATGGACATTTAGGCTCTTTCCATAATTTGGCTATTGTTGAAAGTGCTGATATAAACCTTGAGGTACACTTGCCCCTATGCATCAGCATTCCTGTATCTCTTAGATAAATTCCTAGTAGTGCTATTGCTGAGTCATAGGGTAGAACTATTTTTAGTTTTTTGAGGAACCTCTATGCTATTTTCCAGAGAGGCTGTACCAGTTTGCATTCGCACCAACAGTGCAAGAGGGTTCCCATTTTTTCACATCCTCACCAGCATCTGTAGTTTCCTGAATCGTCCATTTTAGTCACTCTGACCGGTGGGAGATGCTATCCCAGTGTGGTTTTGATTTGTATTGCCCTGATGATAAGTGACGTTGAGCATCTTTTCATGTTGGCCATCTGGAAGTCTTCTTTGGAAAAGTGTCTATTCATGTCTTCTGCCCATTTCTTCACTGAATCATTTGTTTCTTGGGCGTAGAGTTTGGTAAGTTCTTTATAGATTTTGGATACTAGTACTTTAACTGTTATGTCATTTGCAAATATCTTTTCCCATTCTGTCAGTTGCTTTTTATTTTTGTTGATTGTTTCCTTTGAAGTGCAGAAGCTTTTTATCTTGATGAGATCCCAATAGTTCATTTTTGCTTTTGATTCCCTTGCCTTTGGAGATGTGTCGAGTAAGAAATTGCTGCAGCTGAGGTCAAAGAGATTGTTGCCTGCTTTCTCCTCTAGGGTTCTGATGGTTTTCTGTCTCACATTTAGGCCTTTCATACATTTTGAATTTATTTTTTGTGTATGGTGTAAGAAAGTGTTCCAGTTTCATTCTTCTGCATGTTACTGTCTAGTTCTCCCAGCACCATTTGTTAAAGAGACTCTCTTTTTACCATTGGAAGAAAATCTTTCCTGCTTTGTCAAAGATTAGTTGGCCATACATTTGTGGGTCCAATTCTGGGTTCTCTATTCCACTGGTCTAAGTGAAAAGACAAGGTTTTCTTGGATTGTTGATCTGCTCGTGAGGGGAAAAAAAGTAAAACAAAGGTCTTTTCTCTTTTGTATGCCAGAAAAACCAAAGCTTTATGTTTTGTCTTTACCAGGTCTTTGATTACTTAGTTAAAACTTCTCAATATTAAAGGAACTAAATTTTATAAACACCTGTATAACCCTACATATTTGCCTTGAAAATCTTATTGCCACCTTGGTTAAATAAATAATTAAGACTTAAAATGATTTGTAGTCGTGTTGAGGATGTGCTTTATAACTTTCTAAGATTTTAACAAACTTCCGAAGATTTAAATTATAAATGAAATCTTTTGACCAATTGGGCCTTTTTGTTGAGAATGTTATCTGGAATATATGCCATTCCATTGGAATTCATTATAACCCACAAGGTCAAGCCATCGTGGAACGTGTAAATGACTTTTTAAAATTGCTTTTATTGAAATAAAAAAGGGGAAATGCCACCACTAAGGCCAGGTTAATGAGAGCCCTATTTACATTAAATTACTTACTATTAGACAGAAATTTTCATTTTGCTATGCTCAGGCATTTTCAAATGGAAACCCTAAGTATGGGACAGCTTGCCCAATGAGGGGACAACTTGGAAGGGTCCGGTACAATTGTTAACCTGGGAGATGTATGCTGCTGTATTTTGTCCTCAAGGTCCTGTGTGGGTACCTGGTCAGTTAATAAAACCACATCATGAACTGGCATGGGGGACTCAAGAATCCAATACCAAACTTCAAAATGATGACGATGACCCCTCCTAGTGGGATGTCAAATCCAAAGAAGAGGAAGATTGATCATTTAGTGAATGGAGGCATCTCCTGGGGTGATGTTAAAAAATTAACCTCACAGGCTGAAGAGGTTCTAATCAACGTGGCATGCCCGTGACCCCGGAAAATATGTTTCTATACCTCATCTCTTGCCTTCCTGCCAACTCCTGCTAATATGTCTGCATTCTTTACCTGTTGATTTTGCTCACTCACATTCTACTTTTACCTTCTAGGCTCATCTTCGTAGCCTTCGTGTTTTTGATCTTATTTCTTGGGAAGATCCCAAAATTCCTATCTTGTCTAATGGCACCTCTATTATCAGAGGACATTGAATTCCCATTAATACTTATGATTCATCTAACTGTCCATCACATAGACTGTAAATAAGTTGGTCATTTTCGGGGCGCCTGGGTGGCTCAGTCAGTTTGGCAGTGGACTTTGGGTCATGATCTCATGGTTCATGGGTTTGAGCCTTGCATCGGGCTTTGTGCTGACAGCCAGCTCGGAGCTTGGAGACTGTTTCAGATTCTGTCTCCCTCTTTCTCTCTGACCCTCCCCTGTTCACGCTGTCTCTCTCTCTCTCTCAGAAATAAATAAAAACGTTAAAAAAAATTTGGTCTTTTCTCACTTGGGCCTCCCTCTATGTTTCTATTATAATCCTAACACTACCAATACCAACCAAAGCCTCTGTGTCCCCCTTCACAAGTGATGGTATATGAATAGCATACTTAAAACACCAGAAGATGGATCTTGGTTATGTACTATCAAATATCAACATTTTGTTCTCATAATAGTAATAGGAGGAAACTGAGGGAAAATGAGTACCGAAACCTCCCAGGGTCAATATGCACCAGACCCTGGCTAAAGATGGGGTCCTATGATGACTTTTCATGAACCCTTTGCTATTCTCATAATTTTACCCAAATACCCCTATTTAACAATACAGTTCTTGAAAATTGGGGACCCCAAGGACTGATGGTGATAAAGAGTAATAGAACTTGGGAATGACATAACTGGAATTGGTCACTTCCTTTCCATTATGGTAATTCTAACCCCATATGGAATCCTGGATTTGGGGGTCTGATACTTGGATGTAAATATTCCACTAATGCCTATTCCTCTGTTAAAACTTCCTCTTGGAGGATTGGCCTACTATTTGTTAAAAAAAAAAAAATTTAGACATTGTCCTGTTACATGTATGTATGTACATGGCAAATTTAACTGGTCCTATATCAATGAAATCAACAGCATTCTTATATGTACTACAAGACCATACATTTTCTTACTTATGTCTGCAGCTCCATATTTTAATAAGATGCATACTATTTCCATAGGAAACAAAACATGGGTGAACCCGTTTCTCTACTACAAACATATCACATTTACATGTAATCTTTGTTCACATGCCAAACAAAAGGCACAACTCTGGTTACTGGTTCAATTAGAAAGACCTTGGTCAAGGGGGTTCCCATGGCAACAGCTTGTATCTGCATTAGAAGAAAGGAAAAGAACCAAAGTTTCTTGGCAAATTATTGACAGCTATTATTACTAAAACAAAAAAAAAGGGGAAATGCCAACCCCAGGGCCAGATTAATAACAGCCCTATTTACATTAAATTATTTATAATTAGAAATTTTCATTCTGCTATGCTCAGATATTTTTAAATGGTAAAAAAAAAAAAAAAAAAACCCCAAAACCCAAAATATGGTACAGAGGGGCCAAATTAGAAGGGTCCAGTACAATTGTTCTATACTTTGATACAGCACTTGCAGTAACAGCAGCTACAGTCGCAGCCTCCTTAGCTATTTCCTTACAGATCAGACACCAAATAATCAATGTATGCAGAATACTTCATAGTACTGCCAGTGATCTTGTTTTCTGTTACAGTTAACAAAACGATGAGGTCTCTTTGCTTCTCTAACAAGTCACCCAAAATGGTCTTCACCAATATCCAGCTGCTCACCACTTCTATGAAAATTCCTGGTCCTGCTAATAAAAAAACAAAAGGGGGGAGATGTGGAGTATTTCTAGAAAATGTATTTTAAGTCCTGAAGGGTGAATGGGGTAATTGCTGAAATGTCAACTATGTTATAGTCTCAAGGCTGTGTGATAGCATTATGAGAACAGAGCCCCATGATCCCCCAGGTGACAGATACGAAATCCCTTGTAACTTCCTGGCATTCCTTGGAGCTACACATACTTGCATGTTTTCACATAACCACCAGATGATCCTTTGTTTTCTTGTTCTATATGCTACTCTTTAATACTGACATCTGACAAAATAAAATAAAATAAACAAAGTAAAATAATAAAACAAAATAAAAGCTATATGCAGTTTGCTGCTGCTGCTGTTTTCACTGGATGAGGCAGCCCTGCGTATCAGCTCAGCCTAAGCAACTGAGAACTTTTTCTTCAGTGCACAGCAACAACCCACTCCAGTCTCCTTTCCAAGGTGGCATGTGGGTAGAGGGAAGGCCATCTGTCCTGTAAGATCCTCCTCTCCTCTTCCCTCCACCCACCATCTTCATTCTACTTAGCCTGTGCCCTGAATCTCAGCCAGCCTTCCAACTGGGCCCTGAATTAGGATGGTGCTGCTACACTCTTCTACAGAATTACAGCTCACTCTGCCAGTGGCTCTAGAGACAGTCTATTGGCACTATCCTCTCAACTCTGTGCCTCAGTTCCCCTCAAGAAGCAGGTGGAAACTTCCAGAGTTCTCCAAATGTCACTCACATGGAAATGTGTAAGATTTCACTGGCTCTCCCTCTGCATAAGTATGTCACTAAACAGTCCACCCCTCAACTATGGTTCAAAATTTAAGTAGACTCATATTTCAGGATTTGTTAAGATAATCTCTAGTTTATGGGGAAAACATGCCAATTTAGAGCTGTATTACCTCAAGTTTTGATCACTTATATTCCTAGCACACAAAATAGTTCTAGCATATAGCAGATCCTCAAAAAGTATCTGATGAGTCAAAGGATGAATAGATCATGACTGTACAATTAGCCAATAATGGCAGCAAAAAGGAGATCTAGAGAAACTGACTGATTCTTGAGAAATCTGTGGATATAGAAGGTAAAGCCAACAGTATCCCTGGACTTTGTATTTAACACTCATGAATTTGAGTTGGGTTTCTGTCACTTGGAACCAAGCAACTAATAAAATAGCATAACCCTAACATAACTTACACCAATAAATTTCAAAATTTAGATTAAAGTCATGATTTGTAAGGAAAATATAATTTACCAATACTGGCTTGTGAAGAGACAGAGAAACGAATTAGTTCAGTAACCTAGAAAAAATTAAATGGCAAAAGTCTCAACACAGACTGTGGAAGGGACACCTGGGTGGCTCAGTCGGTTAAGCGTCCCACTTCAGCTCAGGTCATGATCTCACAGTTCCTGAGTTTGAGCCCCACATCAGGCTCTGTGCTGACAGGGCAGAGCCTGGGGCCTGCTTTGGATTCTCCATTTCTCTCTGCCCATCCACTGCTCAGGTCTGTCTCTCAAACATAAACATTAAAAAAAAAAAAAAAAAAACCTTTGTATAATTCTTTTCCCCTTTGGTTAAGCAAGTTAAAGAAAAAAAAAATCAAGGATGGGGCACCTGGCTGGCTCAGTCAGTACAATATGCAGCTCTTGATCACGGGGTTATGAGTTTAAGCCCCATGATGTGTGTAGAGATTACTTAAAAAAAAAAAATCAAGGATAATGCATTGAAACAGAAAAATACACAAGTTTCATCTTACTTATAAACAGTTCTATTATCCTAAGAATGAAAAATGACTTATTAAAAATCTTTGAATAAAATTCACTAAGTAACACCAATTAAAGCTACTGGTCTTCCAATATATGTAGAAAAATTATTTATTAAATTTTATACTTACTAGTTTAAAATTTTTTAAGTAGAAAATTAATAATAAAATAGAATTTAACAAAGGATATCTACTAGAAATTCAGAGCACAGATTATCCTTAAAGGTGAAACATTAAAAGCTTTTTCACTAAAGTCAATAGCAAGGCCATTATTTTACACACTCTAGAACCCAATATTCTGTGCCAGACCCTAGCTAAAGCAATCTTAAGAACAATTAAATAAAATATGAATATTTATAGGAAATAGTCTCATCAATTGGAAAAGATGGGATTCTTCTGGATTTTCTAAGAATGTTGACAAACATTTAAAGGAGTTCTGCAGCACCATAATAAATTAGTATATAAAAACCAAATTGCTTTTACCATGACAACAATGACCAATTATAAAGTATATTAGAAAAAAGGTCTATTTCACTACAGCAACAAAAATTAAACACCCAGAAATAAATCTGTCAAAAATGCATGTAAAGAAGTCTTATTAAACCAAATCCACTGGGGCGCCTGGGTGGCTCAGTCAGTTGAGCATCTGACTTCGGCTCAGGTCATGATCTCATGGTTCATGGGTTTGAGCCCCGCATCGGGCTCTGTGCTGACAGCTAGCTCAGAGCCTGGAGACTGTTTCAGATTCTGTAACTCATGCTGTCTCTCTCTCTCTCTCAGAAATAAATAAAACATTAAAAAAAACTTTTTAAACCAAGTCCACAAAAGATCTAGTTTAATGAAGACATATATTGTTCTTGAAGAAAAATACTATTGTAAATCTCTCTAAATCCTATTAATTTAGCACAAAAACATAACTTCAAGATATGCTCACCAACAGTCAAGACATATTTGGAGAAAACATTAGGAAGGTGTTAACCACTCCAAAACTTAAAAAATACCAGGAAACTATAATTAACAAATATATTATCAAATATCTCAATTAAAGAATTTAGCACATAATAAAATAGTATTTCCAGTAGTGAGGAAAGAGTGAAATACAATAAATGGTTTTTGAAGTTTTGAATAAAAGTAGCTCTATACCTCACTCTTCACAAAAATCAATTCTCAATGAAGAACTGGCAGGATGCATACATGATAAATGTCTTAGAATATACAGAATGTTTTATATTTTGAAATAAGTAATAAAAATTTATCAACTTGTATATATAAATATAAAACAGCTATTTTAAAAAGTTACCATAAGTAAAGTTAAACACAAGTGACCAATGAGGAATAAACACTGGTAACAGACATAAAAGACTAACATCTACATGATATGAAAAACAAACCCATGACATAAAGACAAATCATTCAAGAGAAAAATGAGCCATGAAGGGAAAAGGGAATTCACACAAGAAATATAAAAATGGCCTAAAATAAACAGGTAGAGATGCCCATCCTTACTAGTGTCAGAGTTTTTAAATTAAAATAATAAAAATAACAAGTTTTTACTCATTAAATAAAGAATCAAAAAATCTAGTATCAAATGCTCTAGGAAATGGATACTCATTCATTGCTGTGAAGAAACTGCAAACTGGTAACAGCCATTTTGGAAGCCAGTTCAAGTTTCTCTTGAAATATCTCTTTAAAACTGCCTAACTTTGGTCCAACAATGCAAAGCCTAAGCATATACTACAGAGAAATCCTTTTATGCACACAGAGTGATACAGAATGATATTCCTTTAGCAATGTTTTGTAATCAGAGAAAAAACAAAATAAAAAAACTCCCTTACATGTCCATTTTAGGCCAAATAGATTGTGTAATAATCTTTTTAACAAAAGAAATTAGGTGTGATACTGAAATAAGCCAAGTAGAAAAGTTGTAAAATGATATGCATATATTTATGTAAAAATTGAAACTATGCACTTTATTTCCTCTACTTACAGATAAGGTGTATATACATTCATGGAAAAAGGTCTAAGTCTAAGTAGAAAGTTAACAATTGGTACTTATAAGAAGGGTAGGAGGACTGAAGGTCATTGCCAAAAACAGACTTATCTCTGATGTTTCTTACAAGTCAAAAGTAGTCATATACTACATTTGTAATATCAAATGTAAAGAAAAGCAGGATGCACAAACTGATACATTTTAAGAAAAAAATATACACACAAATTTATTCTTTGTATTTCTTTCTAACTTTCCTACTTGATGTGAACATATAGGGAAGGTTTTGGAAGACACCTGCCAAAATGATGCTATTACTATCTAAAGATACCGCCAATAGAAATGATACACTCAACTCCTATATTCTCATTTGAAAGATGGAAGAAAGTTCAGTTCAAGATTTATAAAAGCAATACAGTATCAACTTAAGCACTTATTGTTTTGTTTAGTTACTTCCAACATTCACATGGCACATGATTATATATTGAAATTTTGCTTTATCTTTAGAATATAGTAATTGGGAAATGGGAAATAGTTTTTAGACTTAAGTCATTAGTTTATAAATGCTTTGATATTTAAAGTGATCACTGACTGACTTCTTGTGAGGAATGTTTCTTCTCGAGATTATTCTGTAAAACCTTTTCTAACGAGAATAATATTGACATTCAAATACAACGAGCTGTATTTTATGAAAACTACTACTTTTCAATGTATAGACTAAAAATTGTTTTTAGAAGCCTGTGCTTTTAGGAATTGTTTTATTATTTTTAAGTAGATTAAATTTTACAAATATTACATTATCAATATGCCTTCCGATTCTTAAATTGCCTGTAGTAAATATAGTTTTTCATACCTCTACAAGGGCAAAGAGAACACCAAAGCAGTCGTATCACATTGTATCTCGAAGACTGACCATGTAAGTGGCAACTGTCCTCTGTTTTTTTCTGCTATTTGGGAAAGTATTTGCATTTATGATAGTCAGCATAACCGCACTATAAAGTCCTCTATCAACTTCTCATATTGATGGGTCTTTAGTTAATGGATACAAAGACTGAAAAGTTCATTCACTCATTTGTGACCTTAGCTTCACCCCTGAAAGACTTTTTTTTGGTAGTAGGGGAAGGGGACACAAACAGGAGGCAAAAGCAGCTTCCATGATGACCTCCAGGTAGAGAAATTGCTTCTTGTCAATTCACGTTTCACTGAAGTCTTAAATCATGAAAAGAAAACAATGACGAAGGAAACTTCCAGAGCTATCTGGTTTTGAAATGGTTATGAGAGACAAGTATATAGTCAGTAGTTTCTTCCCAAATAAAAAGGTCATCAGTAAGGATAAACACTTTTGAAGGGTATCTTCAATGGAATCCAGAATTTCCCTCCCTTTTCTTAGGTATCTAATTCAACAGTCTCCTATAGCAATTTGTCTTGTGAAAGTGCCTCTCACTTCCTTATAAAAGAACAAGTTCCTTTAGAAAGGTTCTAATAGAGAGGGCACTGGGCAGCATTAGAAAACGTGGATCCGTCACTGAGACCCCAGGATGAGCTCAGCAGCTTCCTCTTCTGCATTACAAGAGGGCTGCACTAATGTCCAAGTCAATGATCTGAACTCTAAGAGTCAACGATCCATGTTTCCATAAAGGCCATCAAGGAAGGGAACACACCTTTTTACCTCAAATTATGAAGGTACTTTTATACTATATTATATATCAGTTTTATTTTCAATTAAGCAACATTTTACATGAAATACCTAGCATCTCTTATATTACAGATACTTAAAAAATAGGAGCTGGTGATAACAATTCAAAAAAGTCATATACAAGGTAAGTGATGTGAAGAGACTCAGAAAATAAGTCATTTGAGTAGACTCTACAAGTCTTTAAAACAAGTAACAGGTAAAATTTTATTTCAATATTTAGTATTTAAGGTGAAGAATGACTAAGTAGCACTGGTATTTCTTTTCATACGGAAAGTAAGATATGAGTTAAAAGGAACCCATTTCATACAAAAGTCTTTGATTTATTTAGTAATTTAAATTTGCTTTTATAACAAAGCACTTTTTATGTAATTTAAAATACATATGCTTTGATTGAAGAGTGACTGTAAATGGATCCAGTTTTCCTCCACTTGTGATGACAACTTTGTCAATTCTTCTAGAAGTACTGGTTCTGAAGGAAGCAATTTAAGATGTAACTGAAAGAAAAATATTGTAACATTTAAGAAAATTAAAATTTTGTTTATTCTAGACTTAACCTTCTTACCAAGGAACAGTAGAAGATACTATTCTGTTTTCCTTAGATGCTGGTTTATTACCAATTCCCATTTCCCTCTCTTGTATTGAACATTTATTATGAGTTCCTGAATGGTACTCTCTCCCTAAGTAGAACTGAAGCTGTCATGACTCTCTTGCACCTAAGGAAAGTCCTGATACAGATGCAGAAACATGGTCCTAGTTCTAACACTAGCTCCATATTTCTGTGCTTCTTTAAGGTTTCTCTTTTCAATGGAACCTTCTGGTAATGAATGATTGATGGCCCTCTGCTTTATCTTCTAAAGATTTAAGTAAATTAATATTCAAAAACTATAACTGGTAATTTTGGGAAAGGATATAGAAAAAATTAGTGGTGTTCTATGTTTTTCACCCTATGTTCTACCATCTAAATATCTACTTTTAATTTTACATAATTAGATCAAGTAAAAACTCATTTCAGATATAAATAGGACAGATGAAGTATCATATCTGTGAACACTACGAGTCAGCATCATCTACTTCCTTCACTACAATATGCTACTGCAATAAAAAGGAGTTCTCCATGATGTTAGTCACATAAACAACTGTTCTTGCCAAATCACTTGAAACTCCTTCCACCAGGATAGAAGTATTTTGATTTCAGCAGCAGAAAAATCAAAAACAAAAAAAATCAACACAAAACCTAACTTTCTCTTCATGATCATAGAAAAACCTCCAAAATGTGATGACTTGAAAAAGTTAACATTTCAATATATTGAATCAAATGGATGACACAGAAAAGTTAGGGGGATGAGTCAAAATTGTGCTAAGTAAAAAAAAAACAACAAAACTACAAAGCTGTGCTGTCCAGCTGTCCAATAGTACAGACAGCTATTTAAACTTAAATTAATTAAATCTCTATAAAATAAGAAATCCAGTTTCTCAGTCACATTAGCCACATTTCAAGTGCTCAATTGCCAAATGCTCCAAGTGGCTGCCATGCTGGACGGTGAAGATATAAAGCACTGCCATCTTTGTAGAAAATTCTATCAGACAATACCACCCTAGAGGAAGACAAGCTGAGTACTGTCTTACATTAGACTTACCTTTAGAAACAAGGCAAGATATGCCTGGGCTAACTCAAAGTCACGCTTCCTGTCCAACATCATCCCGATCATTTTTAAGAAGCTCTGCATCACTTCTATAGACCCACCACAGTCAGGAGACAAGCTGCGCAGCTCTGTTTCAATTCCTGATGGGCCTAATTCTTTCAGAAGGTTAAGAGCAGCTTCATCTGCATTAAGTTTTAAAAAGAATCCAGTTACTACTTACAATGACTTTCACTTAGGAAACTATAGTTTCATTTCATACCTATGCTACATGTATTTAAATTGCACAGGAAATCCTTCCTGTGGCTTTATTTTTTCCTGTTAAATAGTAGAATGAACCCCAAATTGAGTAATAATTAGTATAAATGATGAGAGCGATCAATTTAGTACAATAAGAAGTACTAAAAACACTAAAATTTTTGCATTCTTAGTGTTTGTTTTTCCCTGCTGTTCAAGCTGTTTAGGAAAATCTAATTAACGCCTAGCAACAGACACTTCGAGATGGTCTTACATCAATCAGATGGTCACATATCAATCAGAACAAATCCAAATATAAAAAGGCTTTAGGTACATACCAAATTCTTAACAGTAGTTGCACTGAGAATAGGATGAGGTGGGGGAACTTACTTTTCTTTCTTCTTATTGTTATAAAAAAATTCAAAGTATCATATAATTGTTATGAAACACTAACAATACAGAAATATATAAAACGGGAAAGACTCTATACCTCATTCTTTTTTTTTTTTTAATGTTTTTTTATTTATTTCTGAGAGAGAAAGAGAGAGATAGCATGAGCAGGGGGGGGTCAGAGAGAGAGGGAGACACAGAATCTGAAACAGGCTCCAGGCTCTGAGCTAGCTGTCAGCACAGAGCCCGACGCGGGGCTGGAACCCACGAACCGTGAGATCATGACCTGAGCCAAAGTCGGACACTTAACCGACTGAGCCACCCAGGCGTTCCATATACCTCATTCTTATCCACCCCAAATCGACAACTCTTCTCTAGATTTAAGGATTCTTATTTCTTGTTGCTGTTTTTAAAAAATGTTTAGTTATTTATTTTGATAGAGAAAAAGAACACGAGCAGGGAAGAGGCAGAGAAAGAGAATCTCAAGCAAGCTCTGTGCTGTCACTGCAGAGTCAGATGTGGGGTTTGAACTCATAAACCATGAGATCATGACCTGCGCCGAAATCAAGAATTAAACTCTTAACTGAGCCACCCAGGTGCTCAGCACTGTTTTATATGCATCCTATGAATATACAGTCTATATGTTTACAACTATTTTTATAACAAGGATAATACAATGGCAATGACTATGTTTTTAGCTTTTAGAAAGGGAATAACACCAATGACAAAAGTCTAATAAATTTTATTTTCTGTCCTTCAGTAAATATTAAATGATAGTGTCTTCTTCTTTGTGCCCTCCATATAACAAGTTACTTCTTTTATTTATTTTATTTTTTTAATGTTTTATTTATTTCTGAGAGAGAGAGAGAGAGACAGTGTGAGCAGGGGAGGGTCAGAGAGGGAGACATAGAATCTGAAACAGGCTCCAGGCTCTGAGCTAGCGGTCAGCACGGCGCCCGACGTGGGGCTCGAACCCCAAACCATGAGATCATGACCTGAGCTGAAGTCGGATGCTTAACTGACGGAGCCACCCAGGTGCCCCATTTCTTTTATGATTCTGCTATTCTTTAGTCATCTGCAATGGCCCATCAGTACCATTATATGACTTTTAACCAATGTGGACTGGTGTAAAAACAAAAATGATACTGGTATAAAAACAAAAGCATTTGGATCCAAAAAACAAGCAGATAAATCAAACAGGAGAGTGACTGTAAATCTGTTTATCGCTTACAGATTTTTTAAATATTTTATTCATTTCTGAGAGAGAGAAAGAGGCAGTATGAGCAGGGGAGGGTCAGAGAGAGGGAGACACAGAATCCAAGGCAGGCTCTAGGCTCTGAGCTAGCTGTCAGCCCAGAGCCCAATGCGGGGCCTAAACCCACAAACCGTGAGATCACGACCTAAGCCGAAGCTGGACACTCAACCAACTGAGCCACTCAGGCGCCCTGATCTTTTTTTAAAATTATAGTTCTTACTGTTTATTAGCTACAAACTATAACTTTCAAAATTTAAATCTATTAGCATNGGCGAAAGTCGGACGCTCAACCGACTAAGCCACCCGGGGGGCCCCGCATAATAAATAATTTTTAAAATTACTTTTTTAATGGAAAATTTGGGAAGATCTAAACATCACCTGAGCCAAAAGTCTCTGCTGTATTACAAACTGTATGTGTAAATAAAAACAAAAGCAGGAGACAGCGGGGGAAAAAACCCCCACTAATTTTCCATATAAAAAGTGTGAAAATGTTATTATAATATTGATAGTCATCTGAGTTCAGTGTCACTTGTTTAGAAATATAACAATACAAAAGCTAGTTACTTCACATGAAAGTCAAAATTTTGATCTTTTTAAGTTTTTACTATCTTCTTTTAGCTACTGAAAAATCTGCTAATATTTCATTCAATTTCTCTTGACACAAAGTAAATACGCCGATGATACTTGGTAAAAGATTTCACAATTTAACTTACATTTATTATTTACCAGTCCTTCTTCAAGTTTCAAGCAGAAATCTGATTTTTGAGCCAAAATTCCAAGATTTACCACTTTAGACTTAAACAAAAACAAATACACATTATTCCAAGAATACAAATGCAACAAAAAAAATTATACCTTATAATTAAAAGCTATTATTAATTTACTTTGTATCTGTAAAATTAGGTCTTAATAAAGAGCTACAAATGCACAACACAAAACACATATATATATTTAGAATGCTCCCATTTGGCTTTTACCTGATGGGGATCATTATTTTGTTCAGGTGCAGCATATCTGGGTACAAGGCCAGGAATTGTTGGAATAAAAAATGGTGCTGATTTGGGTACTTTGGGTGGTTCCTTTGGTTTATTCTTTTTCTGATTAAAAGAAAATGAGGAAGGGGAAAAGACTATGAAGTAATTATTGTGACAACAGTTTTTCTAATGTTTAATTCCAAATCAATTTTAAAACAAAATGCAAAACATAAAATAAAAGAACAAAACATTTTCAAATTTGAATGCCAAAATAAAATCCCAACTGACCAATATTACAGATATCTTTAACCTGGGTGTCTCAAGCCAGACCTCCAGTACCTTTGCTGATAAGGCAGAAGAAAAATGACAGGGCTCATGAGAAGCTCTATGAACGCTCATCTTCCTCCAACATGATATTTACATGAATATTTAGGTGAAAAAATAATGATCAAATAAGTTTGAACTTGTACAACCTTTTTCGCAAAATGGGCTAGAAAGTAAAACTTACCTAAATGCTCAACAATTTCTTAAATTTTTTTTCTCCGGAAGAAATTTGGAGCCAGAGGTAGACTTTGCCATTAGAAATATTTTGGTAAAATTTTCTTGTGAAGAATAGCCCTGATTCTTCTGGTGTGTTGGAATTTCTACTGATTTTTTCTTACGTTGAGCCTTTAAAAAGCACACTAGTGCTCATTTATAAAATATTACAAGCGTTAGTAAAATTCTATCAGGAAAACCTCCACTGGAATTCCCACTGACAGAACTTAGTTTTGGTGACCATACGCTACACATCACTACCTCAGGAGTATCCAATGAGAGAGGCTTTCTGTGGTAAACTGCTCAATAAAGGAGTCTCACAATTACATCATTCCTCCATTCTCTAGGAGCTCTGTTACCCTAAAGAATAAATTTTTTGAAAGAAAACCAAGGATGAAATCAGGACAAGGACTGCTAACTACGGCATACACACAGCACTTCTTGGGGATGGTGGAGACTCTAGTAAGAGCCACAGTTATCCTTCTAACTTGCTGTTTTTGAGTTGCAAGAGAGGGTCACTGAGCTGTAAATAGGAACAAAAAGCCTTTGGAAATGCTCCACAGGGCTGTGGAAATCATTTAATCTCACAAGGAAAACCAAAAGGAGGTAAGTTACCCATAGATCAAAACTCTAATTTCTTTCATTCAGTAAAAAATAAAAATATTGAAGATGTTAGCATTATTTCTCCCATAAAGATGATTCACTTGGTTTCTAAAACAAAACTGTATCTAAGCAAGCAGGAGAGTGGTCCAAAACCTTAGTTCAATTAATTGGGGCGATCACATTAGTGTGACTGCTCCCTTCACACTAACCTTCTTGTCCTTTTTAACGCACTGCTTTTAAAGCTATTCCATAAAGTACTGCCTTTACAGCTGACACACTGGATGGACAACATCATAGATTTCACAACTACATTTCTACATAACATACCTTGTGTGAGGAAAATTAACACATGAAAACTCTTTTCTTACCCAAGACACATATGCCTTTTCTGGTGTTAAGGAATCAGCTATAAAAATACTTACCATACCTTGTCATAGTTATCTATGTACGTGTTCTTACACTTTCTAATGATCATAAGACATTCATAAACAACACTTATTATCAGATGATAACCTTTGAAATTTTCTACTCTAGTCTATTCCTTTTAATTATTATTGCTACTCACAAATGGGGATCATAAAATATGCTTTGAAAAACACAAATTTATACCATAATTATCCATTTTTCATGTAACATTATAAATTTCTCAAGGACAAAGGAGCTAGGTTTTTTTTTTCACTGCTATTGTCCCTGGGACATTTCCCAGTACTCAGTTCATATTGATTTATGTGCTTTCACCTAACACAGCAAACTGTGAAGGTCTTCTTGGAGTTGACAGAATAAGGTACGGAATGGCAAAGGGAAGCTGAAGCTTAATTAAAAGACTAGAGAAAGTCTTCTAGTACTCAAATGCCTAGTAACAAAAATATCACACATCATGGTAGCAATTTTTTTTCTCATTTTAGAAGTTAAAAAATGTAGTTTATTAGGTTAGATTTAAAACATCCAACTTCTAATGGCTCTGTAGTTACAGGCTGTACTTTTGCTATATCAAAAGGTCTGCTCAATGCTCTGAAACTCAGTTTCAATAGAGAAAGAATCTTGTAATAATCACTGGATCCAAGAGCATTCCACTAAATGGTATGCTCTACTACCTTAGACATTAACTGCTCCTTCTGAAACCTTCCAAGTAGAAGAAGCTATCTCTACTAAAGAAGTTTCTGGAATGTGTCTTTAGGAACCCATATTAAGTGTACCACAGCATTACCTTAATAATATCAAGATTAAGAAGATTTTTCCACCGAGATTCAGGGAGGAGTGACAGAGTCACCAACTGCTCATTCAACTGTTCTGGGGAATCATACTCTATCATTTCATCGCTTGGTTCTATGGTTTCTTCTGAAAATTCCACATCTTCAAACAAAAAAAATTTCAGGTGAAACATACTAATGCAGAATGAGATTTTTATCATATAAAAGCAACTTAATTTATTCCAAATACATTAGTATTTCATAACATGTTCAACCAATATAGCCTTAAAAACTCTATTTACTTTATTTCCTTATCTTCTCATATTATCTACAATTCCCATCACCAGACCCAAAACACTTCTCCACTGCTATACTATTCAATATCTTATATCATCTCAATTATACTTTTGCATTAACTCATAAAGTCATTAAAAATATTTCCTATCAGTTGGAAAATACTTTGATTCAATACATTAAACTTTGCCTTCAGTAGTAATATACCCCATGTTAGGTTTGTGATATTACATTCAAAAATTATTTTACTATTTTTGATTACCTTGGGTTTGACAAGTACCAGGAAGCATCACTACTGAAGGAACATAATCTGTGGGAAGTGGGCGTAATGAGACAACTGAATACAGTGAAACATTGGACCTGAGAAATAAAAATATAAACAATATTTTAAGACTTATAAAAAAAGTTTTTCCAGGAAAACTTCAATTATTGGTAATAAATAATCTCTGCAATCTTGAATTCAGCTTGATTTCCAAGCACTTGTAAGTAAAACAAACTTCTCAGAGATTATTAATTTGAAAATGCCTTGATTCAGGTGATAAACGTCATCACAAGAGAGTTGTGCGTAAACATTACTTATTAAGGGAGTCTTTATTAATTTTTCACAGCTTTTATTTATTTTGAGAGAGAGAGAACATGGAGGTGAGGTAGAGAAAGAGAATCCCCAAAAAAGTCTCCATGCTATCAGCACAAAGGATGGTGAAGGGCTTGATCCCACAAACCATGAGATCATGACCTGAGCTGAAATCAAGAGTCAGATACTCAATCGACTGAGCCACCCCATGGAATCTTTATTTTAATATAATACAAAAAGTATTTCAGAGGTCAGTAATGAATACTTTCTTAAGATAACATAACCTCTAAACATTTAAATTGTATTGACAAATGGCAACCTTCATTTAGGGAAATCTTTTTCATTGAAGAAAGTTTAAAAAATATTTTTTTAATGTTTATTTATTACTTTTGAGAGACAGAGAGAGGGCAGAGCATGAACAGGGGAGGGGCAGAAAGAAAGAAAGGAAGACAGGAGCCTAAGTAGGCTCCAAGCTCTGAGTTATCAGCATAGAGCCCGACGCGGGGGCTCAAACCCACGGACTGTGAGATCATGACCTGAGCAGGAGTTGGGACACTCAACCAACTGAGCCACCCAGGAGCCCCCATTCAGGGAATCATAACTAAAGGAAAGATGGATTCAGGGAGTTAAGTAGAGAGCAAATATGCTAAACAGCCATAGTCTTTCCCTTTCGTAGAATGGTCCTCTAAAGTGGTCATGTTTCTGCTACGTGACCCTGCACCATAGCCTTGGATGACTAATCAAGATGTAGATAACTCCCCCAAAGGGCTAATCAGATTCTCTTTCCCATACATTATAAATCTGCAATGTAAAATAATAATTGGGAATAGCAGGTCTGAGTTATATTAAGGGTGGCAATATATACTCCTGCTGAGGTCCCATAGGTATTCTACTATTCTCTTGTCTTGATTGTTCAAGCTTCTTAGATTCCAGGAGATATTCCATTTTGCATATTACGGTGGCCAGAGTTTATTTCTATCATATATTGAATTTATTTTCATATCCTAAAAATCTAATTATAAAATTTTATTAAGAAAGGAATTATTTTTTTCCTCTTCCCTAATAGTAAGAATTAAAGGAATTAGACAACTCAGGAAATAGATAAAGTTTTTCTAGACTCAAATGACAGACTTTTATTTTGACTCTTACATGTAGTTCATCACAATGGAGTTGGAAGACATTCATAAATACCATTTCATGGTTATGAAGAGTTACGTAACTAGGAGGAATCTTAGCATTTTGCCCATACTTATGCCTTATTTTCTAGATAAAGCAGGCAGAGCTGAGAGGTTGGCCGAAGTCATAAAGTGGTAATAGGGCTGTGACAGGAAGGCCAGACCAGGCCTTTTCAATTTTAAAATCCACTTATCCTTTCTGTAAATAAAAGCCAAATATAATAACTAAAAATCAGTCTTGTGGTTTAGAACACACACTGAAGCAGTTATCTAAATTATCAAGTAGATGTTAAATAGACTTATGGGGAATTAATGGTTTATGTGAAATTTCCATTTTATAAATTAAAAAAACAAACAAAAAAAACCCCTAAATAGCAATGTTAGCAACTGATTTTCTGGCAGTATCATTGTCCTCCTCTTTACTCAGAACAGAACGGTATAAAAGAACTTACCAGAGATAAATTCCAAGGTGGTCTACGTGGGAAGTAGCCAGAAAGTCTCCAGTGGGGGACATAGTAACATTGAGAGGAGCGGAGTCCAACAAAAAGCTGTCTATAAGGCTATAAAATGAATTACAATGTTAAAAGTATTTAACTCTACCAAAAAAGGACCCAACTCACAAAATATATTTCTGCTAAAAGAACAAGGCATGAAAGATGAAAATATTCATGTTTTATTTCTACAAATCAACACCAGAAGCCATCACTAACAAAGAGCTTTGTCAAATACGTTAATATGTGAAAATAATCTCTCTTAATGAGAAAGACCTAGAACCCTAAATAGACTAATTAGCTAGAGAAAGGGTTTCAACAACTCTTTCTACAGGGAAAGTACTAGAGGAAATGCTCTATTTTTCTGTAATGCCATTTTGGTAGACTGACTTGGGGACAAATTCTGAAGAGGTAACATATTTAAAATAAGTCTAATTACCAGAATCTCCTGAATTTTTGTCATTACACTGAAACTTTAAAAAGGCTTAGGCAACAAAAGAAAGTAATGAAAGGCTGTAAATAAGATTAAGAAATAGAAATGGAAAAAACTTTTGAGCAATTCTACCTATTTTTCTAATAGGTAACCATGCTATATGTGAAACAAAACAGCTTATGGAAACCAGTCTCACAACTTTAAAATACTAGCGGAGTTGAAAAGTTGGGAGGGAGAGGAAGCAATTACACGCAGGCAGGAGACACAATATTGGATTCTCAGAGAACAAAGTGATTGAGATGAGTCTTACAAATGAACAGGATTTCAATGGATGCTATTGGTAGAGAAATATTTCCTGGCTAAGGGAAATGGGGAGGGCAAAGTGAGGGAAAATACAATTGGGTGTAAGTGAGAAGTAGTTTGGTAAATTAGCAGGTGCATAAGCATAAGGCTACGTACAGCACCTTGAATACCATACATCTGAGCTTGCTTTTATCTTTTAATCAATGGAAAAAATCACTAAAGGCTTTTGAGCAGATAGTGGTGTTATCTTCACTTTCATAAGAAAATCTGCTATCAGAATGTAAAAGATATGTGAATAGGAAGTATAGTGAGATTATTATGGTAGCAGTCATCTAACCAAGCAATAAAATCTGAACTAGAATGGTGATGGCAGGAAGTGACACAAGGGGGCTTAAGGAGCAGAAAGAAAGGTCTAACCCATTGGCATCTTGCAGTGGAGACCTCTGACACTTGGCTGAGTGTGAGCACCTTGTAGACTTGAAGCGAAGCATACTGGGTGTAATCATGGCTGTTTTAAAAACTACTTTATTCACTGAAGCTGATACATTATTCATGAGAAGGCACAGAAAATAAATGAAGTTTCAAATTCACATTAAATAAAACAAATTTAAAAAAAAACAGCAATTAACACTTTTTAGTGCTCCATGTTAGAACATACTCTGAGCACTTTAGTCTACTCAATTTAATCCTCACAACCCTCAAAGGCAAATCTGTCCTTACCATACAGATCAGAAAAATGAGGCCCAGTGAGATTTAAAAACCTGCTCAAGACAGAAAGCAACTGAGCCAAGGATTGTCACCTAAGCAGTCTGAACACTTAATCACTATCAACTCAGTAAAACCACTACTGAAACTAAAGACACAATAAAGCTCAAGAGCAATATACAGACCCAGAGGATGTCCACACTGGTGATGCATGGAACATAATCTAAGCAGCTCAAATGTAAATGAAGACTCTCCAGTTGGCGACATTAAGTGACTTTTTCATGATAAAATCTTTCTCAATTTGCTCAGAGTGATTAAAAATGTAAACTTTAAATAATGAATGAAAGATAGGAAAACAAATTAGGAGCACTGAAGACACATACTGAAGTATGCTCCGGACATTGACTGCTGTTTAATTCTTAGTTATGGAGGAAAAAGATGAGTAATAACCTGTCTGATTTCTGTTCAAATCTACTTTGGAAGCTCACAACAATGGCTATTCTTAGATCAAGGGGACGTGAAGGGAAAGGAAACGTTTGCTAAACACTTATTATATAGCAGAGACAGTTAAATTATTTATGCTAATTCACTTAATGCCAACAACCCAGAGCAGAAACATTATCTCAGCACGTATAAAGATTAAACCTAAACACAATTTCAGATCTTGTCATTTCATCTGTCTTGATCAGTATTTACTCATTAAAAGTTACATGGTGGGGGGGGGGTGTGAAACTTCCTAATACATTTATAATCTGTTAAAAAGAGAGTCTAATGCTTGAGCAAATTTATGATACTTGATACTATAATTATTTTGTCGAATTCGTTGTGCAACTTGACTTCCCACAGCTGTTGTCCGTGGGTGGATTGGCTCTCTATTATGTAAAAGCACCGAAGTAAATGGTATGGTTTCCACATACACAGCATATTTTACACTGCCACCGTAGTTCATAATGCGTAAGTGTACAGACCTAATCTCAGACCTACCACACTGTCTTCTGCTAATCCCACAAAAAGAAAAATCCCAGATAAATTGTAATTTTTTTGAGCAAACATTAATAATATTCTAAAGGATCAGATTTTCAAGCACATAGATTTGCATATATAGATTAACAATAAATAATTTCCAATTACATTCTGAGCAAATGCAGACAGGGTTTAAATGTTCAATCTCCAAAGGGACAGAATTACCTTACAAAAGACTCTTAAAAGAAAAGAAACAAAAGGGATGGTTTTGCCTCAGGGAGAAATGCAAAACAATGTTGTATTCCAACTATTTTCACATAATGCTCCACAGAGAGCAGGGGTCAGAGGGTGAGAAAGAACAAAATGTAAAGTTCTATTAACTACTCACTTTTATATTTTTCTCACCCCAAAGGGGTTCAGTCTGAATCTCTAATAGATTAAAAACAACTAGAAATAAGAAGTGGATGCCAGATAATTTCAGGGAAAAAAATTTAAACTCTGCTTCTCTGAGAATCCTACAAACACAAGAAAATGTTCAGCACTTTAAAAACATTTTACAGAAAACAGTTCAGAAACTATGCGATTTGTTTTAGATACTTACTGCAGATGTGTACACAAGTATGTTACCACGCCCAAAGGTTTGCTCATAGTTTCACTTTTCAGACTATAAGAAGTCAATTCACTCTTCAAATATTTAACATGGTATGTAGATGATGAAATGCTTACTGAAAGAAGAACTAGGAATATCCAAAGGTTGCCCTACTAATTTATACACTTTAAAAGAGAGAATAAAAAAAAATCCCAACGGTTACCTAGGGTTGTATGAGGAAATACTGATCCTCACATCCTTATTATCTTCTACAAAATCAATTCATCCTCAGAACATTACACAACCAAGCAAAGTTGATATCAAAATTATCGGGAAATCTGCTTCTTTCTCCTGTGCGTATCACAGCAAAATGACACAAACTATGCAACCTTGGGTAAATCACTTCTCTCTGAGCCTCCATTTCCTCATTTGTAAAATGGGACTAAAAACAGTAGGAGTACCTACAGCTATTAGGATATGAGGGAAGATGAAAATATAAGCACATATAAAAGTCAGCTTAGTTGCAACCAGGCAGCAACAATTGTTTGATACTGTTTTTCAAGCTTTCTCATCCACTCTGCCTCACAGCCGAACCAAATAAGTATTTATGTTTTTCTTTATTAAAATATACTTTAGTCCAATCAGTACAGAAACTATTAGATTTTCTTTTAACAATCTCTATATGACTAACTCATTTCTTGCCCGCTTGTTTCTCTCAGTTTCCCTTTGTATTCACTTAATATTGTCTCAGGGTTCATCTAAAACCAAGGGGTCAGAGTTGAAAAGTGGTCAGATTTAAATCTGTTCAACGTTTTACTGAAATAAGAAATTTAGCAAAAAAGCTAAAGGTTGTGTCAAAGACTGACAGCTTTGAATAGTGGTTTCAGATCCTAATTCTTACATTTCAAACATGTTTATCACTATTTATTTACTTAATGTTTGTTTATTTTTGAGAGAGAGAGAGATAGAACATGAGTTGGGGAGGAGCAGAGAAGGAGACACAGAATCCAAAGCAGGCTCCAGGCTCTGAGCTGTCAGCACAGAGCCCGAAGTGTGGCTGAAACTCGAAAATGTGAGATCATGACCTGAGATGAAGTCAGAAGCTTAACCAACTGAGCTGCCCAGGTGCCCCATGTTTACCACTTTTTTAAAAAATTTATTCTGAAATTGAGGGGGGGGGTGGGGGGGGAGAGGGAGAGGAGAGCAAGAGAGAGAGGGAGAATCCCAAGCAGGATCAGAAGTGTCAGCGCGGAGCCTGTTGCGGGGCTCAAACTGATGAACTGTGAGACCATGACCTGAGCTGGAATCAAGAGCCAGTCACTTCACTGACTGAGCCACCCAGGCACCCCTTACCACTTTTAACAAATATTTTGCCAGTTTAGTACTATTAAACATTAACCCATCTCTCCCGTCTAATGTGAACTGAAACTAAAATGGTATATACCTTGTACAGCTTTCCTACTATAAAGCAATTTAATTATAAAGTTCATTTTTAGAAGATAGTAAAAGTCTAAGAAGCAACAATCAGTATTTCTAATCTAGCCTTCAAAAAAAGGAGGTTTTAAAAATTAAGGAAGTACAAACTTTAAGTGAACTTTTTAAAGTCGGAAGACAAGGACAGCTAATTAGATTTTGTTTTACTATATTTTAAGTGAGAAATACACCTATGGAAAAGATTCCTAGTTCTTAGAGTTGGACCCATTAGACACTCTTGTTGTACATATAGACATTCTTGCTGTGCATATTCCGAATCTGGTATGTATGCTGGACAGACAGCAGAGCCTCATTCCTATACCAAACTTAAAGGGAAATGAGCCTATCAGGGTTTTTCCTTTCTAAAGGTGAAACTGCTTTCAGGTAGAAACTTATCAATTCCTGAGAAAACAGGAAGTACAATTGGACAGAGCATAATACAGGAATATTTCAAGGTTTAAAAAGTGCCATCTTCCTTCTCATTTTTCCCACCTTATGGTATGTTCCTATTAAAATACATACTTTACTTTTTCCATCCCTACTTTCATACTCTAAGGAATTCTGGTAAGTAATATGATTTTAAATTCTATCTATTCCTACATAATTCTTAACTACAAACCTAGCTCCCTTGTTCTCACTCTGTAGGTCTCCAATGTTCAAATTATGTAACAGAAGTAGGTAATTTTTCACTTTAAGTGCTGTTTTTGTAACAAGTTTCAATCTATGAAACGGATTTCTGAACACTGCTGGGTTTTACCCAAATTCTATGAAACACATTTTCATTATTTTAAGGTATCTAAAACAAGAAGTATGTGAGAAACAGAAAATACATAATATATAAATGTCAGGTTAGGGTTTTTGACCCTTTAACTAAATATAATATCAACAACAACAAGACACTCAGTAAGAGTTTGCAGTCCTAAAGTCTGAACTCTATTTTGGAGTATCAAAAAGGTCAAATAAGCTTTCTTAAAATTTATGCAATGCACTTCTACATCGCAATTTTGCAGGTAAAGAAAACCTTAGAGAGGTTGCATTTTCCTCACTATTATCTTTTATGGCACTACTCCCTGCTGTTTAAAAGATCAAAAACACTCCAAGGATAAAATAAAGTTAGAAAAACCCCAAAATATACTCACATTCGAAAGGCACACAAACCATTAACTACAGGTAAAAGTTACATGTAAAGACAATGACTAAGAAATCTTCTGACAGAGGTTAGGGGTTTAAAAAGAAACTCACCACCCAGATGGAAGGTCCCAAGTTCTAACAGTGCAATCCATTGAAGCACTTATTAACCAACGACCATCAGGACTGAAAGCCTTCAAATTAAAAGAAAAAATGATTACATATATAATGTGTGTGCGTATTAACGTATGTATATTTGTGCCTGTATGTTTAACAGCCTAAAGAATGCAAGAAATGAAAACAAGATGTAGGCTTCATGAAAAAATAAGTCTGAATAAAATTTAGACTGACGTATCCTATAAAAAAAACATTTCTTATATACCACTGTTTGGATATAAATAAAAATTAAGCTTTTACATGTATTATAAAAAGTTTTTAAAATGAACAGTATCATTCAATTTTCAATTGTTACTACATAACCTCCTACATTTATAGACAGTTAACAAACTGACTATAGACATTTTTAGCATAAAACTGCTATTCTGGAACATTTAATCAAATATTTTGTTAGCCTGATTTCAGTTACAAAGTTCTTTGAAAGAAACAAAACTTACATTTCACTAAAGAGACTATATATTAGACTGGCTTTGCTAAGAGTCCAAAATGAATGCAAACTTTCGTAAAATATTAAAGTTACTAAAGAAGAACTTCTATTTACTTGTAGCTTCAGTTAAAGATCTCCTTTTATAATGATGTTTTAATTCTAAAATGTAATTTAAAACTATAGTAATTAGAATTTCAAAATAAAAGTAAATAATAAACTACTTATGCCATCTTAATGAAGCTACATCTTTTCTATTGATATAAATGGATAAATAGCTCTCACTTTCCTGTAGCACATAAGTGTTGTAAGGCTTAGATCAGGTTATATGTGAAAGAAGACCCAAAACAAAAAGATTTAATGTTTATAATGGTAGGTTATTCATCCAGAAGTCTAAACACATCAGAGGGATTATGACCGTCCATATTAACAGATGATACTGGGATAAGAGGACTCCAAACTGTTCACTGGGTTGCAATGATACAGCAGAACCTCAAACCTTAAGGTGCAGTGAGCTCAATTTATAGGATCACACACATTAGGGACAGGGAAAATGATTCTGATAGGTAAAGTCATGTGTTAAATGCTCACAGATTTAACTGAACAGGAATAGTTTATTACTGACTTGGAGAAATTCCAGACATATAAATTCAAAATAATAATAAAATTCCTTTGAAAAGGAAAGAAATACAAAGGGCAAGCTGGCACCGACTGGTTTTAAAAATGCATCAAAAAATTTCATCAAAATCACTCCACTCCTCCCCTCATTTCTACAGATTATATCACAACAAATTCTGTTGATCTGCCAATCTCCTATCTGCAGAACAACACAATTTCCTGACATTTTCCCCCAATTTTTTTATGGGAATGGATAAAATGCAGATTTTTGGTACAAGAACAGATAAATAAATATAGATATTGAAATTGCCACTAAATAGCCCAGATTTTACTTTAATTTTTTCCTGTTTTCAAGTGAATCAAGGTGTCTGTGACTGATGAAAAATAACAATATATAAACTTAACATAGCTTCAATGTGTACTTTACAAACTACTTTTTATTATATCTTATATCCCACTAAGAACATAATAGTAAGCTAAAATACATTTTTATTGATTAAACTCTTTTAGAGTTAAGAAATCTAAACTCTATAAATAACACCTCACTAGAATAAACCAGGTACAAGACATTCAAGGTCCCCTACTATTCATTTGTTGTACATGCAGAAAATCAGAAATGAGTTTTCTCAGCCTAGTTTAATACTAAGTAAAAAATGATATACTTACGTTTCAATAGATCATTTATTCTCCAGAGGATATTTTAGCCTTGCTTAGAGTTTAAGAGAAAAAGATAAACTCTGAGATTTATACTTTAATCTGACAGCACTAACTCCCTGAGAAATATTAAACTTCTTTATATTCTCAATTTTCTTTAAAACTCTATGCTTCGAAAATTAGTTTCCGAATTATTTATATTGAAGATCTCATGAAAAATTTAGTGCTATTAAAGGATAATAGTTTTAATTATTTGAAATATTTTAACCTAAATAGAAACAGAAATTAGTCAAGTTTTATTTAAACATCAAAAGTTCATTTTACCAGGTCATTTATTTGGCCTTGATGTCCAGAAAACTCTCTGACAATCTTCCTAGTTTCAATATCCAGAACACTAATGGAGAAGTCATCCAAGGCAAGTCCCAGAATACCACTAGCAATGAACAAATGAACAAATCAACAAACCTTTCACATTAAAATCTCATAGTTATTTTGATTTTGCTAATAATCAAGTACACCTGTGGGGAAATTAAACAAAATTCTGTTCTTTTACATTAAATGTATGATTTCCTCACTTAGTAAATTATGTAAGACTTTTACCAAAAACATCAAAAAGAAAATCCATAATCATTAAAGGAAAAACTTTACCTGTCTCTATGTAGCAGCATCATATTTGGAGATGAATCAAGGCTCATAGAGTGTATTAAAATTTTGTTTTTAAAGTTCCAGAACTTGAGTAATCCTTCACTACCAGCTGTAATTGTCAACTGGTTTAAGCCATCCACTGCAACACCTCTAACAGATCCTTTATGAGCTTTAAAGCATATGTTAAAAGGAAAAAGAAATAAGAATTGGCACTGCCTTTGAACACTACACAAAGAAAGATTCCTTCATTTAAATATCTAAGTTCCCTCTATTTAGCTCCCTTAAAATCTTAAAATTAATCTGGATTTCAGGGAATAGGGAGAAAATTATTATACTGCTGTAATTAAAATAATATCCATCAGGTTGATGCCAGAAAGCTTAAGATTTTATTTAATGAAAGGGGAAGAAAACACAAATTTTAATTTGTATAATATCTTCTTTCCCCTAATCTACCAATACTCCGTTCTCTTTAAGTATTTCAACATGGTGTTTATAGTTAAGTATATGCCAGCAACTGCACGACAAGGTTGATGAGAACCCATCTACAACCTTAGCAAAATGTCTGGCACTCAAGAATTTAATAAACGTCAGAGACAGTTATTAGCCTTGTATCTATCTATATTATTTTTTTTTTAAATAAGAAAAAGGAAAAAAATTCAATACCTTGATCCTCGCCAAAACTTCCTCGATGAATACCAGACTGCATATTATATACATCTACAGTTCCTGATGACAGGCCAATTATGGCAAAGTTTCCACAAGAAGTTATATCTACTGCCTTTGGAAAAAAAATTTTAACACAAATGTTACAAAAAAATAACATTTTTACTGTACTTCATGGTTTCCAAATATCTTTTCACCTACTAATAACCTCATTTAAAAAAAAAAGAAGCATGCTAAACAAATTGCCTCATTAATTTTCTTAAACATAATGTCATTGTACTTGGGTATATATGAAATGTCTGCTTGATTCTATGTCCATTCTCTAAGAAGCATACAGAAATTATTATCCAAGAAAATAAAATCTAACTAAAGGTAACTCAATTGAAATTTACATAGTCAGAAGAATTCTATTTCAGGTGGCCTTCAATTTTTAATTTATTCACAACACTGCTAGAGTCAAAGTATCCCATTGCCTAATTTCTTTACCTTACCTTATGTAATTGCTTCTACAGCAGATATAAAACTGAAAACATGTCCTTACGATGTTCACCATTATTATATTAAGCTTCAGCTTTATTCTCTATTAAAAGAGGCTAACAACAAACAACATCATAGGACGTGTTGCAAGGATAATATAAAATAATGCCTGTTAGGGGTGCCTGGGTGGCTCTGTCAGTTAAAGTGTATGACTCTTGATTCTGGCTCAAGACAAGGTCTCATTATCGTGAGACTGAGCCCATGTCAGGCTCCACACTGTGCGTGGAGTCTGCTTAAGACTGTCTCCCCCAACTTTCTCTGCCCCACCTCTCCTCACATGCTCACATATGCACATGTGCTTTCTCTCTCTAAAAAAAGAATAGTGCCTGTTAGGCACAGAGCCTAGAAGAAAGTAAGCACACAAAAATGTTAGCTGTAATTATCGTCACCACTACTAGTACAACAGCTACTCAAAACTGTGCAGGTAATCTTAAGAAGCTTAAGATAAAATCTCTATGGTTTAGAAAATAGTATAAAAGCTTAAAACTGGATTTTTGTACTATGGAGAACAAAGCATACATACTTTCAAAATGCTGTGTACAAAACAGAATCAACTATGTAATTACTCTTTTAATAAGTTAAAAAACAGGAATTCACTAAAAAATAGAATAGATAAATTCAGCAAGGTTACATGATAGATCAGTAGACAAAAATTAACTATATTTCAATACACTAGCAATAAACAATCCAAAACAAAATTAAAGAAAGAACTCCATTTATAATAGCATTAAAAAGAATAAGATACCAGGAATCCAAAGAAATACGAAGCTTGTAAACAGACAACCACAAAATATTGCTGACAGAAATTAAGGATCTAAATAAATGGAAAGACATCCCATGTTCATGGATCAGAAGTAATACTAATATTGTAACATTCCTCAAACTGATTTACGGTATCAACAAAACCCCTACCAAAATCCTAGCTGCTTTCTTTGAAGATATTGACAAGTGGATCCTAAAATTCACATAGAAATGCAAGAGATTAGAATAGCCAAAACAATCTTGAAAAAAGGAGAGTTTGGAGTATTCAGTTTTTTTTATTTCAAAACTTAATACAAAGGAACCACAGTCAAGACAGTGTGGTTCTGGCATAAAAAAAAGACATATAAGACAATGGAATAGAATTGAGAATCTAGAAATAAAGCCTCATATTCATGTCAAATTTATTTTTGGCAAGCATGCCAAGAATATTCAATGGGGGAAAAAGTCTTTTGAAGAATGATACTGAGACAACTAGGTATTCATATGTAAAAAAAAATGAACCTGTAACCCAACATACACCATACACATAAATTAACTCAGAAAGGATTATAAGGTTAAAAGTAACAGCTAAAACTATGAAACTCCTTAGCACAAATCACAGGAGTAAATCTTCATAGCCCTAGGTTAGGCAATGATTTTCCAAAAACCATAACAAAAATAAAAGTGTTGGACTTAATCAAAATTAAAAACTCTTACACTGAAAATGATATCAACAAGAAAACGAAATGACAGTCCACAGAATGGGGAAAAAAACACTGCACATCACACATCTGATAAGGGACTTAGATCCAGAATACATAAAGAGCTAATACAACTCAATACAAAGAGACAAATAATCCCTTTAATAGGCACAGAATTGAATAGACATTTCTCCAAAGACATATAGTCAATAAACACATGAAAAGAGGCTGAACATTGAGTCCCTAGGGAAACACAAATTAAAATCACAGTGAGATACTATTTCATACCAACCAGGAGGGCAATAATCAAAAGAGCAGACAATCATAAGCGTTGGCTAAAATGTACAGACACTGAAACACTTATATACATTGCTAGTCGGAGTATAAAAAGTTACAGCCACTTTGGAAAACAGGTTGGCAGCTCCTCACAAATGTTAAACAGAGTTGCATTATGAGCAACCATTCTAGTCCTAGGTATATATTCAGAAAAACAAAAACATATGTTGACATAAAACCTTTTGTGTCCTAGGGTCCCCTCTCTAAGGAATTGGAAAACAAAACAAAACAAAAAAACACAAAACCTCAAGACAACCTGGCTATATGCACATGTGACAACAATATTCTTCATGACGTTATAACATGAGACCACTTAATCAGACTGCATGTTTGTGTGTTACCATATATAATAGACAAAAAAAATAAAAATAGAAAATATACAAAAAACTATGCCATGTGGCGTTCAGGGCTCAGTTCTTCAGGTATAAACACAACTGAGCAGTGCTGGCACAAATAAAGTTACTTCTGGAAAGAAAAACATCGGTGTCATGACTCCCTTGGTGAAAATCCTACTACAATGACTAATGTTAACATTATTTATAAGAGTCAAGAAGTAGAAACAACATAAACGGCATCAACTGCTCCATGGCTAAATAAAATGTGGTTTCTACACAAACAGTAGTATTATTCACAATAAAATGAGTAAAGTATATTATAAATGCTATAGCATGAATAAACTTTTAAAACATTATGCTAAGTGATGGAGAAACCAATCAGAAAGACTGTGTATTGTATGACTCCATTTACATTAAATGCCCAGAATAGGAAAATCAAAGAAATAAAAAGCAGACTGTGGTTACCTAGGTTAGGGAGAAGGGAAGGGGAAGTGTGAGAATGGGGTTTCTTTCTGAGTTGATAAGGATATTCTAAAATTAGACTGATTAGATTTTAGTGATGATTTCCCAATCCTATGAATATACTAAAAATCACCGAACACTTTAAAAGAGAATTTTATGGTTTGTAAATTATATTAATAAAATTGTTTCTTAAGAAGTTGAAGCAGGGCACCTGGGTGACTCAGTCAACTAAGCGTCCAACTCTCACTTTTGGCTCAGGTGGTGATTTCACAGTCCTAGGATAGAGCCCTGCGTTAGGCTCCACATTGGGCACGGAGCTTGCATAAGATTCTCTGTCTCACTCTGCCCTTGCCCCTCCCCACACAGATGTGTGCTTTCTCTCTATTTTTCTCTCTTTCACTAAAACAACAACAACACCCAAAAAAGCAGAAACAATGATTCTGCAAACCAAATTTGGCATCGCTTCTTCAGATCTGAAAATCTAAAGGCAATAGAAGTAGACTAACATATTAACAAAAGCAAACAAAAACAAAATTTCTTAAGAGGAGTAAACTTTTAAGTAAACACTGGCATTTAAAAGCTGTATTTAAGGGGCACCTGGGTGGCTCAGTTGGTTAAGTGTCCCAACTCTTGGTTTCGGCTCAGGTCATGATCTCATAGTTTGCGAGTATGAGCCTGGCATCGCGCTCTGCACCAAGAGTGTGAAGCCTGCTTAGAATTCTCTCTTCTTCTCTCTCTCAAAAATAAAATAAATTAAATATATGTTGTACTTAAGAAAGGCTTAGAACTCAATTAGAATTTCTCTAAAAGGCCCTTCTCAAGAAACAAATATAAGAAAATAAAGGTTTTAAATAACTTCTATACCTGTAAATCATTAAAGAGTTAGCTAAATCTTACTCCTATATCAAAAGAAATCAAGAAAGAAACCTTATGAGTCACATTCATTAAACACAGTACTGTATAATCAACATAATTAAGGTAAGAAAGTTCATTGATAAATGCTGAATTCATCTTCAAAAGGTATTCTGAGTAATCCTACATTAATTAGAAAACTAAAGCAACTAATATAGTACATCTAATTAAGCAAAACTTAACTTAAACCTAAACTAATTCTCTATAGTTGGACAACTTAACACTATTAAGGAATAATTTCAAAATGTTAAACTGTTTTTTCAACCAATAGGATCATTAATAAACTTGAGTATAACAAGATTGCCACAGGACAGTTTTCCAGAAGAAAATGCTCTTATCCACAAGGTCAAGCTCACTTACTGTTGCAGTTATGTCATCTGTCTTCAGCTCTTTTGGCTTGAGAAAGTAAGCACCTATTGTAGATCTCTGATAGTTCCAGGTTGAACAAGATAGTTTACCTTGATGGCAAGCAATGATACTATCCCAGTCACTTTCACGAGCTTCCTCTAGAACATAATGAAAAGCATATATCAAATTATTATTCATTCCGTATTACTTATTAAACATTTACCTATTACTTATTAAACATATAATATTCTATGTTATCACTAGGCACTAGGGACTGATGGTGTACAGGTAATTTTGGATAGCAATGAACTTCCAATCTAACAAGAAATTCTGGGGGCACCTGGGTGGCTCAGTTGCTTAAGCTTCATTTCAGCTCAGGTCACGATCTCACACTTTGTGGGTTTGAGCCCCACGTCGGGTTCTGTGCTGACAGTAAGGAGCCTGCTTGAGATTCTCTCTCTCCCTCTCTCTCTGTCCCTCCCCTGCTCACACACTCTCTTTCATTCTCAGAAACAAATAATAAGCTTTAAAAAAATTTAAAGATAATTCTGATTAGAAGAAATTATAATAAAGAATGATAGTGTCTTATAGTAGCACTCAGTACTAAGACTTGAGCCCAGCAGTAAGTGGCTCCCTGAAAGAAGCAATTAAACAGACAGCAATTAATAAAGGAAAGAAACCATCACCAGGTTGATATAATAACGTCAAAATGAAAATGGTACCTTATTTCTGTGGTAGTTTTCACTCAATAATCCCACCATATTATCCACATTTTTCATAAAATCAATTCTTTGAATGAAACACCACTTGAATGATGTAGCATATTAGGACCTCAGTGTATTCCCATTTTGATTAAATTATAACTTTATGTTCTTCATTCATACCTTTTTATATTAGTGACTTACATTATACCAGACATATAATAGAATAAAAAGAAGAGCTACAAATGAAATACCAAATCCTGTTTATTAACAGGTCTCATAAAGAACAAAACCTGAAATTAAAAGATAATTTCAAATTATAAATAACTCTTTTTTCATCTTCATGTTAGTTTAGTATGGAGTTGGGTTACCTCTGAATGCTTATTAGTATCTGCAAAAACAGTCTTTAAAATGAAGAAAATTTAAAAATAGTAGGAAAAATAGAAAAGTAGAATTTCTTGGAACACAGTGTTAAGTTACCTACCAGCTGCAAATTTTGTGATGGGTGGAAGTCTTACTGACAAGGCATTTTGAAGTCCTTTACGTTTGACTCTTTTTTTATTTATTAATCCTGGAGTTGAGGGAGAGAAGAACATAACTATGAATTCTTACTGAAAAATGAACATAAAAGAGAAGCTATTCCTTGTCAACTATCAAATTCAAGATATTCTTATTTAAGTCAGGAACCAAATAAAGATGATGTTTTTACCGCTATTACATAATCATTTTTGAAATTTACTCTATGTAATTAGATAAGAAAATAAACCATGAGATATAAATAACTGAAAAACAAAGGAAAAAATTAGTTTTTACAGATGATATGATGGTCATAGTCATGTCAATCAAGAGAAACAACCAAATAATAATTAGAAGTAATAATCATTTCACTGGACCAAATACAGAACCAATAAAAACAGTGAGTTTCTAAAATGCAATAGTATTTAATATCATTATAATCATTATTTAGTAATTACAACATATTACATATTCTTATATATTACTAAACATTGCAGATAGAGATAAAATGAACAAAGATTATATCTATAACACCAGCAAAAAAAATTTAGCAAATTATAAAAAATACATAAGATACCACTGAATAATCTCAAATATGTAAGACCAACAGGAGGAAAACTAAAAACAACAACAACAACAACAACAAAAAAACCACCAAAAAAATTTCATTAAGGCTCTAAGGAAAATAAAAAAACAACTTGCATGAGGATATATCATATCCCTAGATGTGAAGATTCATAAAGATATCAAATCTCTTCGACTTAATTTCTAAAAATATTACTTTGGATGCTGATTAAAAACAGATCCTTAAAAAAATAAAAAGATCTTAACAATCATCTGAAAGTATATACATGCATGAATAGCCGGGATAGTAGCTAAAAGGAGGGGTATTTATGAATAAAATGGAAAAACATTTCCCAATATATAAAATCTCACAAATGCTGGAAACTATAGGAAAAAATACAGAATAAAGCAAGTTCTTTCTGCAAAGATAGGACACTGATTACTTTGATGCTCTCTCTACGATCCCGTCCATGTTTAAAATCCTGCACTCTACATGTAGCTCCAGTTAGATCATCCAGGTCTTCTGGGTGGCAGCAGTATGTTTTTACCACCCAAGATGTCTTCACTCTTTTCAACAACCTTAAAGCAGCCCTCAACCACTTCTATAGCAATACTGATGTTAAGAATCTTTCTATTACTCTTCATACAAGGGTTTTTAAATTTCATCCAAGAAAAAAGGAATTTATCAATGAAGCCTCCTCTGGTTGTCTCACAGTATAAGTATCTTGAAATGTTTCTTTTGTGACAAGCAGTTTTTTTTCCATCTTGCAAATGACCTACCATGTCCCAAACTCTTGTTAAATTTTTCATGTATTGTGGAAAATGATTGAAGAGTTCCATCTTGACCTGTTGATATATAAAGAAAATAACTATCAAACTTCATCAAAACAATGGATCATTTGAATCTTATAGATTCTTAAAACTTGAAGTACAGTTTGGGATACTTTAAAAGGAGAGCTAAATTGCAACTACTTCATTATAATACTCACCTGTGCACAGAATGCCATTTAGTAAGAACAAAGGATAATATGAGGTACTAATAATTTTCAGCAGATTATTAGACTTGGTAAGGGCTACAGTTTCAGAATCTGATCACCTGTCTGTGAGGATCGGTATATAAAATAATACTCCAAATGAAGATAATATCTACGGTGCTTCCTGAAGAATTCAAAAAGAATCTCATTTACCCAGATTTCCAAATCACTCAAAGGGTATTTGAATTTGAAAATTCATTCATACCAAACCTAATAATTATTTAGCACCCTGCTCTCAATACTTTCTGGAATAAACTAATCACACAAAGCAGAAACTCACTTGCACTAAGAATCTGCTGTCCGTTTTGTCCATAATATCTGATTTTGGTGAGAGGAGCACTATGTCCCATTCTGAATCTCAGAAGCCGGCCTTCACCTGTGGGACCATCAAATATCCATATCTGCCAAGAAATAAAAAGGTAAGGTTCTTTCACAAAGTGTTAAGTGATCTGCAAGCATCAGATCATCTACACATATCAACTGGCACTGGGTAGTGGTTGCCGGTCTACTGACCCTGGAGAAGCGGCTGGGGAGAGATGAACTGTAACCCTTTCTCACTTCGCTGCAATCATGTAACCTGCTGTGCTTTTTGTTTCATCTATACTATTATGGTATCCATTTTCCTTTCATCTTCTAGGTTTCAGGCTGATACATTAAAACAGGCTTGCAATAACCTCAAGGGTAAATGCCAGGGAAATAACAACAGTAATCATAATACCCTCAGAGCATTGTCAGCACCATTTGTGACAAGAAGTGGCTCTCTATGGAGAAATGTCAGTCCGGCAATTGCTGTAGAATGTGCATTTCTCATTTGATTGATTAACTTTTTGTCTTCCAGATCCCAGAGTCCAATATGGCCACATGGGCTTCCAGCTGCCATTATTGGATGACCATCTGTTATTAAAAATAAAATACAATAAGAAACACATGCAGCATAAAACAACCAAACTTAACAATTCTTCTCTCCATCCCTTTAATCCATAAACAAATTTAGAAAAAAACTATACACCTATAATCTACCCATATCCCTATGGCTATTTGTAACACAGTATTTCACTTATTTCTATTAAGTACATTAACTTGCAAGAAAACATCCACTTGGAAAATGTTGGTAAGCTTCGAAGTATACATTTTAAACATTCTTAACTCTTATCAATAAATAAATGAACGGTTACCTGTACGAAATGAAATTGAAGTAATAGGTCCCCAGTCTTGACGAAACTTCATTAATGTTTCATCAAATTTAATGTTGTGAATGATGACCTGACCTGACATAAGACCAACAGCAACAACATCCACAGCTGGTGCCTGAAAATTAAATTGTTCAACTTTTTATTTTCTTAATCAAAATATCTTCAGTAATCCTTATGTTATGCATCATTACTTATGTAAAAGAAATTATGGAATATCTTCCTGACGATGGCAAAAAAAAAAAAAAAAACCCTACGAAGAATTACCATTCTAGTATACTTTGACTGTTAGTTCATATGGAAATATTTAGGAATGATTTTTCCAAGTTACTTCCCAGCTACAAATCTGGTAGTCACCATCAACTTCCTCATCCCCAAACACAGCTGACTCAGTAAGAAAACAGCCATAAAAGGAATCTGACATATGAAAACACTACACATCAGTGACTGAAAAGAAAACAAAAGAGATACAACTCTTAGAAAGCATATAAAGGCGATATGCATGGCAACATAAAAGGCCAACTATAAAGGAAGTGGACAATTCTTCATCCAAGGAAACAAAAACCTATAAAATATATTAAAAGGCAAAAAGTTTTACAATTAGTCTGTTCTAGCTCTAATATTTTATGAATATAATCTTCATGTTATACAATGGTCTTATATATAGGCTCTATAATAAGTTTTTCAACAGAAGATCAATGTCCAATGCCACTGCAGAATAGAATCAGGTTAAACATTTTATTAATTTACCATTATGTGACCATTATGCATGAGACTCTGGGGCTACTAAAACAAGTATGACTCCTTGCCCTCAAGGGACCTAACCATCTGATACCTCAGGGTCTTATGGGTAGGCAAAAGCACAGCAAGGTTGATGGTTGTAAGAGAGAATGAAAGAATAAATATAAACTGGGCAGGGATAAGCAACAGATATTTAGAAGGACAAGGGTACACTGGCAGTGTATGTGTCTAATGTAAGATTCTCTGCAGATCTTCAGTCATTCATTCATTCATACATGTTCTGCAGACTCATGAAAACAAAAGGAGTTATTTATGGAAAAGTCCAATTAATGAAATATTAGGATTTGGGTCCCAATTATTCCAAACTACAACTCTCAAAATTCTGACAAATTTCTCTGCATGACGTATAATCTCCCTTGCCGTACTGAACAACTAACTCATCTCCATCATCACCACTCTGCACAAGGCACCAGACTATACGCTTACAAAATGATAGTAAACTGGGGCGCCTGGGGGCTCAGTCGGTTAAGTGTCCGACTTTGGCTCAGGTCATGATCTCACGGTTAGTGGGTTCGAGCCCCACATCGGGCTCTGTGCTGATAGCCAGCTCTGAGCCTGGAGACTGTTTCAGATTCTGTATCCCCTCCTCTCTCTGACCCTCCCCTGCTCACACTGACTCTCTCCCTCTCTCAGAAATAATAAAACTTTATAAAAAATTTTTTCAAAATGATGAGTAAAGACTGTTCCACAGCAACCATAGATTTAGAGCCTAACTCCAGGCAAAAAGATTTCCATAAATGTTGATAGACAAAAGGTTTGTTCTTTTATCAATGACATTTCCAAAAACTACTTTTTAGGGCAATATTAATAAAAATAAACTAGTTTATGTATTTTTATCTTTAGGTCTAAAAAAATACGGTTGATCTCTAAAATGGAAAGATCACCACTACTAACTTCATTTCTTCTTTGACTTAATAGAAAAATACTAACCTGCTGAAGAGCTGTTACTCCAATTTTCCATCCCAGAAATGTATATAGAAGCTTACTACAGGAAGAAAAATAGTTCAAAGTTTTTATCTTTATGGAAACAAAATCGACTGGATGTTAAAAAGCAAAATAATAATGGGTGATATTTAAGTTGTTACTCTGCCCCACACTATTCCAAGTATATATTAACTATTTAATACTCAAAAAACAATTCCATGAGGTAGATATCACCATTATCCAGACAAGAAAGTAAGAAACTTAGTTATGTGAAACAATTAAGCTAAGGTTATGTGGCTAATAATTCAAAGAGCCCAGACAAACCAATTCCAGATCTTATGCCCCATGCTGCTAGTAACTACTATACTATGCCAATTCTTTAAGAAATAGAAAAAAAATACAGGACTAAAAATCATTTTATATTACAAACTATAACAAAAAACCATCTCAGAATGTAGATAGATCTTGTTTTTGTCACTGCAATGTATTTCTAGAAAAATATTACCATAGGGAATATGACACTTCTGTTATATTACTGTTACAGGACAATAGTGATGCTGCTCTAAATTATAGAACCAAGCCACAAATGATAAATAAGGCTATGAAGAAACAAAGATTCTGAAATAGTTACAATGATATTCAATAAATACTAAATCATGTAGTAAATTCAGTAAGTGGGCACAGATTAGTTTACTCAATGATTATCCAAGGAATATTTAATGTACAATAGTGTGTGAACATCACGTAAAGAGCCTCAATATATAACGTAGGAGCAGAGACAATACTTCTGTCATTATCCCCAAGCTGATAAGGGTACGTAGTGAATGATATCTGCTAAACTGAATGAAAACACTGATTTAAAACTACAAACAAGGATAAATGTTAAACCTTTAATAATCTTACTTTCCCTTTCAAATTTAGGAGAGCTTTAGAAAGTACAGTTTGGATAGTCAAATATTTTTGTCTTTTTCATCCTATACAAAGACTGAGCTACCACTTTTTTCTCCATAAATGTTCAAGTAACAGGTAAAGGTATTCAAAATCATTTATCTAGCCCTCCAGCTATACCACTATTATAGTAGATGTTCAACAAGTTTGTGGTTGATCATAAAACTACTTTTACCCTGAAAATGATTCCAAATGTTAGAACTAAATTAATACTGATTGACTTTGCCTTCTCCTACCTTTTCAGTTTATTGAAAACTAGATGCTGTCTAGTGGCCAACACATAAGTATTTTCTTATCTTATGTTACTTTACTAGAGGCTTCTCTATAGTTATATGGATTCTTTAGAGATTAAGGCCTTTAGCGCACACTTTTCAACAGGTATTTATGAAGCTGCCTACCATGTGACAGGACCACATGCCACCTTTCGCCTATGTCATACTGTGAGTAACAACTCCAAAAGTAGGTATGTTTCTAGAAGGCCCTCCAGGTAAACATATAAAGACAGGAGAATTGGGAGACTTAAGTATGCATTAGGGAGTAGTAGATAAGGATAAGATGGGAACCGCCTGTTATATTTTAAAGTGCTTACTTGGATTTTACATTCCACAACTGTAGGCTTCCTTGTTCACTTCCAAGAAGTATTTTATTCAAGTAGGTACTTGGGTGCAAAATTGCAGAAATTTTAAATACCGATTTATCAAAAGTCAATTGCAGGTATTCCTCTACAAAAGTGAAAGTTATAAACAACATGTAATTATTTTTCATATACCCATATATCTACCCTTAAAGTAAATCTACCGTATCAAAGATTTATGTTCTAATATAAATCAAAGACTTACATACTAACCTTTACACATTCCTTGAGAAATTAAACAAATGTGATGAGGAGCAACTTGTAAATGTAATTTAGACTGTCAAAAGTTTTCTAAAACTCTGATATCAGTACTATTAAAAATTTCACTCATTGTTGAATTGCTTTATAGGGATAAAAAATAAGGCTTAAAAAAAGGGATCAGCCTTACTATTTTTATAATCTGATCAAGAGGCAGAGTGAATATTCCAAGCGAAGTGCTTATGCTGAGCTCTTCCATGGAGTGAAAGGCCAAATATCTAGGGAGATCGATGGGCCACTCAAAGATGTAAAAAGTTAAGAGGCAAACCTTGGTGAAACTAAGTGCTTGGTGAAACAGTGCTTCTCATACATTTCCACCGAACATAGCTCAGTACCACTGTATTAGACTATCACAAGTAAGGAACACTGACTCATGTTCTTAGAAAAATATACTTTCCTTTAGATTAGAGGATCTTCAAATTTACTACCATAATCTCCTTTACAGAAATTTGAAATACAAACCAAGAATTACTCAGGTGTAATCATATACCAAAATGCACTCTACAGAGAAAATAATTAACATGTCACTAAATTTGGAGAACTGCAATGGAAAATGTATTAGCTGAGATAAATAGGTTATCAATACTGTAGTTAGCTCAGCTAGCTGACTAAAATTATTTGTACATTTTTTACTTAGAACCTTCTTCCTCATATAAAGAGTCTAAAATGTTTTCTGATTACATGTGAAGCCTGACATGGAAGTTGTGTTTACATAGGTTTTTAATTTTAGCTACATACTATCCCCCAAAATAATGCAATAATTGTCTCAATCTTACCTTCGGAATATATATGCCAAATAATAAGAATGCTGTCAGTATCAACAGAGATAATGTGATCTCCAAAGGGTTGTAACAGATGGATTTCTGCTTTATGACCCTTAAAGGTATGTACTACCTACAATGTTAAAGTTCAAAAGAATTTCATGTTATAACTCATTCAACATTTAATATTATTCATATTAACCAAAAACATGCTAATCCTAAAGATGCTTTTGTTAAGAAATGTGATCCAACTTCTGATTATCCAAGGTTAGATTAATCAGGCATTTTCACCTGCTCCCTCAGCCAGTCCAATAAGGAAGCATCAACTAGAAACACAGAAATGATCTCTCTAGAGCTCAGCCTCCCAACTGAGCTTAGGGAAGACACACACACAGCTGGGTAATTCACCCAATCCAACCAGCACAATTCCAAGCATCCTGAAAAATGGTTACTTTCTAGAAGGCTGACTCTACAAGCTCCATCATCAGCTGACTTCTGGATGAGACAGGGAGGATGGAGCACTTCTGTTTTGACACATAGAGACGTTATCCTTATAGTAACTGCATTCCTCAGGAATTGCAGCCCCTTTTTCCGTGGTTTCAGTTCTCACCAGATTCCAGAAACGCTATTTCTCCTCCTTGTCCTTTTGGCCCTAGAAGTGGTAACAGCTTCCTACCATTAATCTCTAATGTTTTGCCACCCTTACTTTCTCTCTATATGTATTTTCCAGGGAAAGCTACAAACTGTGGTATTTTGTAAAAAAACAAACAACAACATCAACAACAAAAAATGGACATTTTTCCTGACTCTAAAAATCCAATCAAAGTCCCATTAAAGAACTCCGCAGGTAAACTGCCTTCCTTTGCCACAGGCATGATGGAGGACTCTGGGAACAAATGTCAGTCCAAGTCAGACTTTGACAAGTACACTGATCTGAATGCTTGGCTATCTAGGAGGCCGTACTGCCACTTCCCCTTTCATTCTGGACCATCAGAGCCAGGTCATCTCTCAAGGCAGTTTTTCCAGAACAAACTTAGAAACCAAATGAAAGATTAAGAAAGGACTGTTCCTCACCAGTGTAGAAAACAGAGAATCTAGTTTTCTCTCTATAGAAAACAACCACTTCGTTCTTAGAAAAGGAGTCATGGGCTGAGTTGTTCGTAATGAAAAAAATCAATCCGTATAAAGCAGTGGCAGAAATAAAATGAAAATATGACAGTCCAAAACCTCAGGGATGCAGCAAAGGTGCTATAAGAGAGAAGTATGTAGCAATCCAGGCCTTCCTAAAGAAGAAAGGTCTCAAATATACAACCTAACCATTCACCTAAAAGCATTGAAAAATAACAGCAAAGGAAGCCCAAAACAGCAGAAGAAGGGTAATGATTTTAGAGCAGGAATCAATGACAGCAAAGTCAAAAAAATAGTAGAAAAGATCAGTGAAACCAGGAGCTGGTTCTTTGAAAGAATTAAAATTGATAAACCCCTAGTAGGACTGATCAAAAAGAAAAAGGAAAGGACCCAAATAAATAAAATCACAAATGAAAGAGGAGAGATCACAACCAACACCACAAAAATACAAACAATAAAGAGAGTATTATGAGCAATTATATGCCAACAAATTGGGCAATCTGGAAGAAATGGAAAATTTCTAGAAACATATAAACTACCACAACTGAAACAGGAAGAAACAGAAAATTTGAACAGATCCATAACGAGTAAAGAAATTGAATCAGTAATAAAAAAATCTCCCACAAAACAAGAGTCCAGAGCCGGATGGCTATCTAGTAGAATTCTACCAAACATTTAAAGAAGAATTAAGTCTTTAAGCTGTTCCAAAAAATACAAATGGAAGGAAAACTTCCAAACTCATTCTACGAGGCCAGCATTACCTTGATTCCAAAACCAGACAAAGGCCCCACTAAAAAGGAGAATTATAGACCAATTTCCCTAATGAACATGGATGCAAAAATTCTCAAGATACTAGCAAATCAAATCCAACAATACATTAAAAGAATTATTCACCAGGATCAAGTGGGATTTATTCCTGGAATGCAGGGCTGGTTCAATACCCACAAATCAATCATTGTGATATATCACATTAATAAAAGGATAAGAACCACATGATCTTAATAGATGCAAAAAAAGCATTTGACAAAATACAGCATCCTTTCTTGATAAAAACCCTCAAGAAAGTACAGATAGAAGAAACATACCTCAAGATCATAAGGCCATATATGAAAGGCCCACAGATAATATCATCCTCAAAGGGGGGAAACTGAGAGCTTTTCCCCTATGGACAGAAACACAACAGGGATGTCCACTCTCACCACTGTTATTCAATACAGTGTTAGAAGTCCTAGCCTCAGCAATCAGACAACAAAAGAAATCAAAGGCATCCAAATCAGCAAGAAGGATGTCAAAGTTTCACTCTTTGCAGACTACATGATTCAACCAAAAAACCACTACAACTGATATATGAATTCAGCAAAGTCACAGGATATAAAACCAATGTACAGAAATCTGTTGCATTTCTATACACCAATAATGAAGAAGCAGAAAACAGAATCAAGGAATCAATCCTATTTACAATTGCACCAAAAACCTTAAGATACCTAGGAATAAATCTACCCAAGGAGGCAAAAGATCTGTACTCTGAAAACTAGAGAACAGTAAGAAATGGAAATACATTCCATGGTCATGCATTGGAAGAATAAATATTGTTAAAATGTCAATACTATCCAACATAATCTACATATTCAATACAATACCTATCAAGATAAAACCAGTATTCTTCACAGAGCTAGAAAAAACCAGTCTAAAATTTGCATGGAACCAGAGAAGACCCCGAATAACCAAAGTAATGTTGAAGAAGAAAACCAAAGCAGGATGCATGACAATTCTGGACTTAAAGATGTATTACAAAGCTATAATCATCAAGACAGTATGGTACTGGCACAAAAACAGATATATCAATCAATTTAACAGAATAGAGAACCCAGAAATGGACCCACAAATGTATGGCCAACTAATCTTTGACAAAGCAGGAAAGAATATCTAATAGAAAAAAGGCAGTCTCCTCAGTAAATGGTGTTGGGAAAACTAGACAGAGACATGCAGAAGAATGAACCTGGACTACTTTCTTACACCATAGACAAAATAAACTCAAAATGGATGAAAGAACTAAATGTAAGACAGGAAGCCATCAAAATCCTAGAGGAGAAAACAGGCAACAACCTCTTTGACCTCAGCCATAGCAACTTCTAACTTGATAGGTCTCTGGAGACAAAGGAAACAAAAGCAAAAATGCTATTGGGACCTCATTAAGATAAAAAGCTTCTGCACAGTGAAGTAAACAGTCAGCAAAACTAAAAGGCAATGGAAGGAATAGAAGATATTTGCAAGTAACATATTGGATAAAGGGTTAGTATCCAAAATCTAGAAACAACTTACTAAACTCAACACCCAAAAAATAAACAATCCAGTGAAGAAATGAGCAAGAAACATGAATAGACACTTTTCCAATGAAAATATGGCTAACAGACACATGAAAAGATGCTCAACATCACTCATCATCAGGGAAATACAAATCAAAACCACAATGAGATGACACCTTCTATCTGTCAGAATGGTTAACATTAACAACTCAGGCAACAACAGATGCTGACATGGATGTGGAGAAAGAGGAACCCTTTTGCCCTGCTGGTAGGAATGCAAACTGGTGCAGCCACTCTGGAAACAGTATGGAGGTTCCTCAAAAAATTAAAAATAGAACTACCCTATGACCCAGCAATTACACTACTAAGTATTTATCCAAAGTATACAAAAATTCTGATTTGAAGGGACACATGTACCCCAATGTTTATAGCAGCACTATCAACAATAGCTAAAGTATGTAAAGAGCCCAAAAGTCCACTGACTGAACAATAGATAAAGAAGATATGGTGTATATATACAATGGAAAATATTACTTGGCAATCAAAAAGAATGAAATCTTGCCATTTGCAATGACGTGGATGGAACTAGAGTGTATATTATGTTACGTGAAATAAGTCAGAGAAAGATAAAAAAATGATTCACTTATATGTGGAATTTAAGGCAAAGAACAGATGAACATTGGAGAAGGGAAGCAAAAATAAGATAAAAACAGAGAGGGAGACAAACCATAAGGAACCCTTAAATACAGAGAACAAACTGAGGGTTGCTGGCAGGTGGTGGTAAATGGTGACAGACATTAAGGAGGGCACTTGCAGGGATGAGCACTGGGTGTTACATGTTAGTATGAATCTCTAAATTCTATTCCTGAAATCATTATTAGACTATATGTTCACTAACTTGGATTTAAAAAGAGAAAAAAAAAAATCTCCTGGGAAAGAATTTTCAAAAGCATTTTCTGAGTCCTACCCCACCCAAAAATACAAAGTAGAAAGCTCAGGAGATGGAACCCAACTGGGTGGGAAAATTTTGAAGAAGCTGCTCAAATAATTCCAATGTTCAACCCTGATGAAGAAAACTGAAGTAACAGTTTTAACTAATTTTGAAAATTTGATAAAATCAACTTTCTCTTCCTCCAGAAAAACCCAATAAATGTTTAAAATAAAAGGAGTACATGTCCAGAGTGTCCCAGTTGAAGAACAACAACATTAAAGTTCCCTCTGCTTTCATGGCAATTAACTATTGACTGCAAAAACACATTTAAAATAGTTCAGGGATACAAACCTCTTTATTACGGGCAAATGCAGAGAAAACATTCCCATAAGCAGCAAAGACTAGCCTCCCATCAGCTGCCATACAGCAGATATCCTGTGGGACAGAGTTACCTAGGTAAAAGGAAATATAAAAGAAATAAGAAATTGTAAGATCTTGGCACAGAGAGAAATCTCAAGTATACATATACCATTTTTCATGGCTATAATTAAAAAATATGTATGTATGTGTAGATATATGAATAAAATCTAATAATCAGTATAAATTTGACTTGAATGTTATTTTACATTTCTAATAACTACCAGACTGAGAATATTAAATCACCTTGATCTTCCCTAAGAGAAGTAATGTCTAATATTTACAGACATAAAAATATAATCCTAAAGAAATGAAAAGCTTTTTGAAGTTATTAGGAAAAAATTCACACTTCATATAAAAAACATGGCAGATAGTCAATGTAAATGCCTTCAGGAACATCACATTTACTAATAATTCTAGCAAAATTTTTAAAGTAAATCAAGACCTAAACCCTATTTAACTCTATGCTTTGGAAAAACCTCAGAAAAATTCAATATGATACCCTACATCCTGAACCTTTAAATGAACAATACGGTATCTACTCAGTCTTCTCCAAGGCAAATATGCCTATACTCTCTAGTCATTTCTCACACATTATGATTTCTTCACCCCTCTCTATCATGGTCACATTGGCCTTTTCTTTTTATTCCTTGCTTTAGGGGCAGGAGAGTTAGAATATAGATGATTGTATTTTTCATGCTGCACATTCTACTGTAAGATTTCATTCCCAGGGCATCTGGGTGGCTCAGTCTGTGAAAATGTCTGACTCTTGATCTTGGCCCAGATCGTGATCTCAGGGTTCGTGAGCTTAAGCCGCACATTGGGCTCTGAGCTGACAATGCAGAGCCTGCAGGGGATTCTCTCTCTCCCTCTCTCTCTACCCCTCCCAGTACATGTGTTCACTTGCTCTCTCTCAAAATAAATAAAACTTAAAAAAAAGATTTCATTACCTGAATACTATTTTCATAGGTTTATCATTCACTTTGTATTTGACTTAGGTTATAGTGTCCTTCTATAATCTTTTTAAAATTTTAAGTTAATCAGACACATACACTGGGTTCCTTGTAGCTCTCCTTTGTTTGTGTTACAAAGTTCACATTTCATGGTTATACTACAATCTCTCAGCTCTGGCAGGCCCTTTGTTCTGTATAACAGTTTCCAAAAAACTAAATATTCCTTCCATTGGAAGGAATATCAAAACGTAGGAAAAGGGAAAGCTCTTCCTTACAGTGGAAGCAATGATGGAATCCAAAAATCACTATTTATTTATTTTTAATATTTTTAATTTATTTTTGAGAGAGAGAGAGACAGCATGAGCAGGGGAGGGTCATAGAAAGAGGGAGACACAGAATCCAAAGACAGGCTCTAGGCTCTGAGCTAGCTGTCAGCACAGAGCCCAACGCGGGGCTCGAACTCATGAACTGTGAGATCATGACCTGAGCTGAAGTCGGACGCTTAACCGATTGAGCCACCCAGGCGCCCCCGAAAATCATTATTTAGTAATCATCATTCTAATAACTAGTTAAGGCAAGAACCATCACTAAGTGATAAAAATGGTGGGTAAAACTTTCAAGAGTAACATGATATTTACATAGTCTCACTGTATGTAACCACAAGATACTAATTACAAAGGGTAAAACTTTAAAATGGAGCCTCCTGACAAGTGTCACCTTAATAAAATGATAAAAGCCAGGAACAGAACTAACTACATGTGCCTGCTAATAAATCCACTGAGAATTCTACGTTATTTCTTTGTTATTCTTGCAATAGTGCATACCCTGAATCTAATCATGAAAAAACAACAGAAAAGGTCAAATTGAAGGACATTTCTAAAAAAATAATTGGCCTACCCTCTTCAAAAATATCAATACTGTGAAACACAAAGTCTAATGAACTATTCTAAATTTAAAAAGACTAAAGAGACATGACAACTAAATGCAACGCCTGATCCCATCCTGAATTCTTATTTTTTAACTATGTAAGTTAATCAGAAATACACAATGAATTTCTTATATATTCTGTAAGTCTTAATGTCAAAAAGTTAATATTTTTAAAAGACACTAAACATGAATAAATTCAGGATAAAGTTTACTTACTTACTGCCACCAAACTAAGTTTCTGAACCTGTTTTAAAAAAGAAACAAAAATGATCAAATAGATTATAATTGCTTTTGTTAATGAAAATTTAATACTTGAAAACTAAGATATAATCTCATACATAAATTTGCTATGGTATCTTTCTTTGAAAGTATATTTACTGACTGTAATTTTTCATTATTAGGAAGGCTTATATTTTTGACTATTTCATCAGGAGTTGGGAAGGAAGGGGAACATAAATGTTTTCTATAAAGGGTCATATAGTAAATATTTTAGAGCTTTGCAGGCTATGGTGGTCTTTGCTAAAACTATGCAACTGCTAATAAAACTTGAAAGCGACCACATATAACATGTAAACAAATATGTACAGCTCTATTCCAATAAATTTTATTGATGTATGCAGAAATTTGATTTTCATGTAATTTTCATATGTCATGATATATTATTATTTTTATTTTTTCCCCCAACCATTTAAAAATGTCAAAACCACCCATCTATGAAGCATAGAGTTCAGTGGGGTACTAGTGGAAATTCAAATCTCAGAGATGCTAGAATCCTAAGACTGAAAGGGCCACTGGGAGATCAAATTACATATTCTGTATTTCTTGAATGTAAACACACACAGGTCTCCATGTCATGCCAGAATTTAATTATATTGCATTCTACTACTGTGCAAAGTTTACTTGGAAATCATTATAAAATAATAAAAATGTCACAAGCCTGGCTTGCAGGCTGTAATTAGCTGATCCCAATCTATGGTTACTGATCCAACACTATGACCTTGACAAAATTAATCAATCTGTTTCTCAAATTCCTCTTCATCTGTAAAATAAGAATTAAAATAGTTACCGGGCACCTGAGTGGCTAGTTGGTTAAGCAACTCACTCATGATTTGAGCTCAGGTCATGATTTCATTGTTCACTGAATGGAGCCCAACTTCCTCACTGTCAGTGCTGAGCCCACTTGGGATTCTCTCTCTTTGCCCCTCCCCTGCTAGTATGCCGGTGCGCGCGTGCTTTCTCTCGCTTTCTCTCTCTCTCTCCCAAAATAAATAAACTTAAAAAATAAAATAAAAAAGGTACCTGCTTTAAACATTCAATTCTGTTGAAGGCTGTTACGATATTCAATATATACAATTTGTTGATGGAGCCAGTCATAATTAATTTTCAATAAATGTTAGCTGCCAATACCAGCACCATCTCCATTTTGGGTATGGCTCTCACTTTCCTCGTCCACTAACTCAACCGGCTACCAACAACCACCTCTTCTTGCTACTAACCCATTTGCTTTACATGAACCTTCAAAGCATACAACTTTACAGCTCAATTTCCAGGAAAAGTGCTTAATTAACACTGGCTACTATCATCCTGATCATAAAGAAAAGCTCCCTGCTTTCACAGAGCATACATTCATTTGGAAAGATGAAGGAAAACAGTAAACAGCAGCAAAAGACTATGACTGATGAGAAATTAAAGGAGGAAACCACCACTAACAAGCAGGAAGGCCTAGGACAAATAATTTCTGAGACTGTTTCCTAGTTTTTTATATAAGGGTGCCGCGGGAAAACGGTAAACGATACATGTCTCGCAAAGTGCTGCAAGGCTTAGACTAAGAAGCACGGTATGAGACCCTCAAATGTTGGTAGAAAATAGATGCTCAGAGGAAGTTTAAGGAAACCAGTTTGCTATCAAATGTGAATAGTCCTCAAAATAATTAATCCCATCCCTTCCAAGTTCTTCCAATGTATTTTAGTCCGAATTTCTAATCCAGCGTGTCAGAAATTGCACAATAAAATGTCTTACAAGTTTTTCTCGTTAAGAGGGGGCAGAAACTGGTCTTTTTTTTTTTTTTAATTTTTAAAATGTGTTATTTATATCAGAGAGAGAGAGAGAGAGACAGTGTGAGCAGGGGAAGGTCAGAGAGGGAGCCACAGAATCCGAAACAGCCTCCAGGCTCTGAGCTAGCTGTCAGCACAGAGCCCGACACCGGGCTCGAACCCATGAACCGTGAAATCATGACCTGAGCCGAAGTCGGAGGCTTAACCGACTAACCACCCAGGGTAGAAACTGGTCTTAATCACGTTTACATCTTCAAGAGAACATGAACAGCTATTTACTGAACAAATATATTGCTATAAAACTGAAACGTTCTCTGGTACTTTTCCCCAGCTGGGAGCCTCCGAAACTCGCCCCCAGCGGAATGCAAGGTCTACAACAACACGTGGATATGAAGCCGTGATGAAACAGGACAGGTAAGAGGGAAGAGACGGCAGGAAGGGAAGCCCTTGATCAGTGGGGGAGGAGAGCAGGACTACCCCTAGAGAGAACTGGGGGCCGAGGAGGGTGGCTCCCGGGAAGCGGCCAAAGGAACAAGTCACTCACGTCATAGGTGTGGAAGCTCTTGCCCACGCATGTCGTCACATAGAATCGGCGCTTCAGGGCACTGAACCGCACCACGTGTGGAATGTCGTTGCTAAAAAGCCCCAAAGCCCGGAACCCCGCAAACAGCGCGCTGCTGGTTCGACCTCCGGCCCCACCCTCCATCGGTACTGAGGTCCAGGCTCCTCTGAGCTTCAGTCCGGATGAAAAACTGCGGCCCGGCCCTTCACCGCCTCTCGTGGCACAGCTCTTTGCCCGCTCTACATACTCACAAGAGCTTCCGGCTTCCTCTGCCAATCGGTTAGCGGACAATGCTCTTGGTGCAGTTGAAAAAGAACTCCCATCGGAGCTCGCAGGGGACGCGCAACTTTGGTTCCGCGGGTAGTTGTCTTCAGTGTTCCAGAGGTGGCTCCCCAGGTCTGGTGGGGTTGGAAGAGAACTGGAACAGGACCTTGGAGGAGGGGGAGCGGCAAGGGAAGAGGAACCAATTACCCTGACAGTGAAGGGAGACCAGATGTAGTCTTGACAAGAGTCAAGTAAAACGGGCAGTTATAAAATTGTATAAAACCATGAGACTATGGAGAAAATCTGAACACTGGTTGGTTATTTGTTGATATTAAGAAATTATTTTTAATTTTTATATGTGGTATTAGTATTGTGATTATACTTTTAAAGATTCTTTTGTAGATAGATATCGACATATTTACGGATGAAGTTATATATCTGGGGATTTGCTTTCAAAATAACTGGGGATGAGGTGCAGCATTTAGATGAAATAGAGCTGATAATTGTTTAATCTGGGGATTGGGTATTTGAGAATTCACGCTATTATCCCTATGCTTCCGTATAAAATTGAGATTTACAGTTATACAAAGATTTTTTTGTTTGCTTTTTACTAAGATTGTTTACAGTAAAAAAATTGTAATATTAATGTGTTATTTTAAATCTCTGACTGATGGAAATATGTAAAAATGATTTTAACTACAAGATAAGCATTTTTAAGAGTTTTGTAAATTGTATGTAATGCAGATGTTGCTTTTATAATAAAAAATAAAAACTAAGACGTCTGTATATATTGACAGTTTGGGAAGAAAATTTTTAAAAGTCTTCAGTCTTTACAGTTCACAAGCCCTTGACACCCATTATTTTAATATAATCCTCAAATTAACGCTGTTGATTTAGGGCAAATATTATATTACTGTTTTATAAATGAGGAAACTGGTTCATTGGGGTTAAGTGGTTTGTACAAAGTTCTGGGATTATTTAGCATCCAAATCCAGACTAGCACTAGG